>NW_023493672.1:707500-717500 GCF_013265735.2 Oncorhynchus mykiss | reverse complement strand
ACTGGTCTAGGAACAGTGGGGTTAACTGGTCTAGGAACAGTGGGGTTAACTGGTCTAGGAACAGTGGAACAGTGGGTTAACTGGTCTAGGAACAGTGGGGTTAACTGGTCTAGGAACAGTGGGGTTAACTGGTCTAGGAACAGTGGGTTAACTGGTCTAGGAACAGTGGAACAGTGGGGTTAACTGGTCTAGGAACAGTGGGGTTAACTGGTCTAGGAACAGTGGGGTTAACTGGTCTAGGAACAGTGGAACAGTGGGTTAACTGGTCTAGGAACAGTGGGGTTAACTGGTCTAGGAACAGTGGGGTTAACTGGTCTAGGAACAGTGGGGTTAACTGGTCTAGGAACAGTGGGTTAACTGGTCTAGGAACAGTGGAACAGTGGGGTTAACTGGTCTAGGAACAGTGGAACAGTGGGTTAACTGGTCTAGGAACAGTGGAACAGTGGGTTAACTGGTCTAGGAACAGTGGAACAGTGGGTTAACTGGTCTAGGAACAGTGGAACAGTGGGGTTAACTGCCTGTTCAGGGGCAGAACGACAGATTTGTACCTTGTCAGCTCGGGGGTTTTGAACTTGCAACCTTCCGGTTACTAGTCCAACGCTCTAACCACTAGGCTACCCTGCCGCCCCATTATGGGATGTCTGGTTTGTAACTCGACCTCATAGTAGACACATCAGTTCCAACGCTGTAAACTCATTGAATGGGCGTGAACTAGTGTACACCCAAAACATCCTTTTCAGTAATAAATGCTATTTTCCTCCACAGCAGTTGAAGACCACCATGAGATAAGGACAGTGGTCATGCATAAGGTGGGATATACACTACTTTGGGTTTGTGTCATTTCCTATCAGAGCAAATGCTGAGCAAAGCTGGAATATAAATGGTTGGTAGAGTCTCTGTTGTTATATGTAATATATATGGTTGTTATATGTAATATATATGTTGTTATATGTAATATATGTTGTTATATGTAATATATATGGTTGTTATATGTAATATATATGTTGTTATATGTAATATATATGTTGTTATATGTAATATATCTGTTGTTATATGTAATATATATGTTGTTATATGTAATATATATGTTGTTATATGTAATATATCTGTTGTTATATGTAATATATATGTTATATGTAATATATATGTTATATGTAATATATATGTTGTTATATGGAATATATATGATTGTTAATAGAATATATATTTGTTATATGGAACATATATGGTTATTTAAGGGAATATATATAGTTGGTAGAGTATATTTTGTATGTAATATATGTTGTTATATCTAATATATATGTTGTTATATGTAATATATATGGTAGAGTTGTTGGAATATATGTAGTTGGTAGAGTCTATGTTGTTATATGTAATATATATGTTATATGTAATATATATGTTATATGTAATATATATGTTGTTATATGTAATATATATGTTGTTATATGTAATATATATGTTGTTATATGTAATATATATGTTATATGTAATATATATGTTGTTATATGTAATATATATGGTTGGTAGAGTTTATGTTGTTATATGTAATATATATGTAGTTATATCTAATATATATGGTTGGTAGAGTCTATGTTGTTATATGGAATATATATGTTGTTATATGCAATATACAGTGCCTTGCGAAAGTATTCGGCCCCCTTGAACTTTGCGACCTTTTGCCACATTTCAGGCTTCAAACATAAAGATATAAAACTGTATTTTTTTGTGAAGAATCAACAACAAGTGGGACACAATCATGAAGTGGAACGACATTTATTGGATATTTCAAACTTTTTTAACAAATCAAAAACGGAAAAATTGGGCGTGCAAAATTATTCAGCCCCCTTAAGTTAATACTTTGTAGCGCCACCTTTTGCTGCGATTACAGCTGTAAGTCGCTTGGGGTATGTCTCTATCAGTTTTGCACATCGAGAGACTGAAATTTTTTCCCATTCCTCCTTGCAAAACAGCTCGAGCTCAGTGAGGTTGGATGGAGAGCATTTGTGAACAGCAGTTTTCAGTTCTTTCCACAGATTCTCGATTGCATTCAGGTCTGGACTTTGACTTGGCCATTCTAACACCTGGATATGTTTATTTTTGAACCATTCCATTGTAGATTTAGCTTTATGTTTTGGATCATTGTCTTGTTGGAAGACAAATCTCCGTCCCAGTCTCAGGTCTTTTGCAGACTCCATCAGGTTTTCTTCCAGAATGGTCCTGTATTTGGCTCCATCCATCTTCCCATCAATTTTAACCATCTTCCCTGTCCCTGCTGAAGAAAAGCGGGCCCAAACCATGATGCTACCACCAGCATGTTTGACAGTGGGGATGGTGTGTTCAGAGTGATGAGCTGTGTTGCTTTTACGCCAAACATAACGTTTTGCATTGTTGCCAAAAAGTTCAATTTTGGTTTCATCTGACCAGAGCACCTTCTTCCACATGTTTGGTGTGTCTCCCAGGTGGCTTGTGGCAAACTTTAAACAACACTTTTTATGGATATCTTTAAGAAATGGCTTTCGTCTTGCCACTCTTCCATAAAGGCCAGATTTGTGCAATATACGACTGATTGTTGTCCTATGGACAGAGTCTCCCACCTCAGCTGTAGATCTCTGCAGTTCATCCAGAGTGATCATGGGCCTCTTGGCTGCATCTCTGATCAGTCTTCTCCTTGTATGAGCTGAAAGTTTAGAGGGACGGCCAGGTCTTGGTAGATTTGCAGTGGTCTGATACTCCTTCCATTTCAATATTATCGCTTGCACAGTGCTCCTTGGGATGTTTAAAGCTTGGGAAATCTTTTTGTATCCAAATCCGGCTTTAAACTTCTTCACAACAGTATCTCGGACCTGCCTGGTGTGTTCCTTGTTCTTCATGATGCTCTCTGCGCTTTTAACGGACCTCTGAGACTATCACAGTGCAGGTGCATTTATACAGAGACTTGATTACACACAGGTGGATTGTATTTATCATCATTAGTCATTTAGGTCAACATTGGATCATTCAGAGATCCTCACTGAACTTCTGGAGAGAGTTTGCTGCACTGAAAGTAAAGGGGCTGAATCATTTTGCACGTCCAATTTTTCAGTTTTTGATTTATTAAAAAAGTTTGAAATATCCAATAAATGTCGTTCCACTTCATGATTGTGTCCCACTTGTTGTTGATTCTTCACAAAAAAAGACAGTTTTATATCTTTATGTTTGAAGCCTGAAATGTGGCAAAAGGTCGCAAAGTTCAAGGGGGCCGAATACTTTCGCAAGGCACTGTATATGGTGGTAGAGTATGTTGTTATATTTAATATATATGGCTGTAGAGTATGTTGTTATATTTAATATATATGTTGTCATATGTAATATATATGACTGTAGAGTATGTTGTTATGTAATATATATGGTGGTAGAGTATGTTGTTATACTTCATATATATGGTGGTAGAGTCTATGTTGTTCTTGTAATATATATGGTGGTAGAGTGCTTCTACACCTGCATTGCTTGCTGTTTGGGGGTTTTAGGCTGGGTTTCTGTACAGCACTTTGAGATATTAGCTGATGTACGAAGGGCTATATAAATAAATTTCATTTGATTTGATTTAGAGTCTATATATAATATATATGGTGGTAGAGTCTATATGTAATATATATGGTGGTAGAGTCTATATGTAATATATATGGTTGGTAGAGTCTATATGTAATATATATGGTGGTAGAGTCTATATGTAATATATATGGTGGTAGAGTCTATATGTAATATATATGGTGGTAGAGTCTATATGTAATATATATGGTGGTAGAGTATGTTATTATATGTAATATATATGGTTGGTAGAGTCTATATGTAATATATATGGTTGGTAGAGTCTATATGTAATATATATGGTTAGTAGAGTCTATATGTAATATATATGGTTGGTAGAGTCTATATGTAATATATATGGTTAGTAGAGTCTATATGTAATATATATGGTTGGTAGAGTCTATATGTAATATATATGGTGGTAGAGTCTATATGTAATATATATGGTGGTAGAGTCTATATGTAATATATATGGTTAGTAGAGTCTATATGTAATATATATGGTGGTAGAGTCTATATGTAATATATATGGTTGGTAGAGTCTATATGTAATATATATGGTGGTAGAGTCTATATGTAATATATATGGTGGTAGAGTCTATATGTAATATATATGGTGGTAGAGTCTATATGTAATATATATGGTGGTAGAGTCTATATGTAATATATATGGTGGTAGAGTCTATATGTAATATATATGGTTGGTAGAGTCTATATGTAATATATATGGTTAGTAGAGTCTATATGTAATATATATGGTTGGTAGAGTCTATGTTGTTATATGTAATATATATGGTGGTAGAGTCTATGTTGTTATATGTAATATATATGGTGGTAGAGTCTATATGTAATATATATGGTTGGTAGAGTCTATATGTAATATATATGGTTGGTAGAGTCTATATGTAATATATATGGTTGGTAGAGTCTATATGTAATATATATGGTGGTAGAGTCTATGTTGTTATATGTAATATATATGGTGGTAGAGTCTATATGTAATATATATGGTTGGTAGAGTCTATATGTAATATATATGGTTGGTAGAGTCTATATGTAATATATATGGTGGTAGAGTCTATATGTAATATATATGGTGGTAGAGTCTATATGTAATATATATGGTTGGTAGAGTCTATATGTAATATATATGGTGGTAGAGTCTATATGTAATATATATGGTTGGTAGAGTCTATATGTAATATATATGGTGGTAGAGTCTATATGTAATATATATGGTTGGTAGAGTCTATATGTAATATATATGGTGGTAGAGTCTATATGTAATATATATGGTTGGTAGAGTCTATATGTAATATATATGGTGGTAGAGTCTATATGTAATATATATGGTGGTAGAGTCTATATGTAATATATATGGTTGGTAGAGTCTATATGTAATATATATGGTTGGTAGAGTCTATATGTAATATATATGGTTGGTAGAGTCTATATGTAATATATATGGTGGTAGAGTCTATGTTGTTATATGTAATATATATGGTGGTAGAGTCTATATGTAATATATATGGTTGGTAGAGTCTATATGTAATATATATGGTTAGTAGAGTCTATATGTAATATATATGGTTGGTAGAGTCTATATGTAATATATATGGTTAGTAGAGTCTATATGTAATATATATGGTTGGTAGAGTCTATATGTAATATATATGGTGGTAGAGTCTATATGTAATATATATGGTGGTAGAGTCTATATGTAATATATATGGTTAGTAGAGTCTATATGTAATATATATGGTGGTAGAGTCTATATGTAATATATATGGTTGGTAGAGTCTATATGTAATATATATGGTGGTAGAGTCTATATGTAATATATATGGTGGTAGAGTCTATATGTAATATATATGGTGGTAGAGTCTATATGTAATATATATGGTGGTAGAGTCTATATGTAATATATATGGTTGGTAGAGTCTATATGTAATATATATGGTTAGTAGAGTCTATATGTAATATATATGGTTGGTAGAGTCTATGTTGTTATATGTAATATATATGGTGGTAGAGTCTATGTTGTTATATGTAATATATATGGTGGTAGAGTCTATATGTAATATATATGGTTGGTAGAGTCTATATGTAATATATATGGTTGGTAGAGTCTATATGTAATATATATGGTTGGTAGAGTCTATATGTAATATATATGGTGGTAGAGTCTATGTTGTTATATGTAATATATATGGTGGTAGAGTCTATATGTAATATATATGGTTGGTAGAGTCTATATGTAATATATATGGTTGGTAGAGTCTATATGTAATATATATGGTGGTAGAGTCTATATGTAATATATATGGTGGTAGAGTCTATATGTAATATATATGGTTGGTAGAGTCTATATGTAATATATATGGTGGTAGAGTCTATATGTAATATATATGGTTGGTAGAGTCTATATGTAATATATATGGTGGTAGAGTCTATATGTAATATATATGGTTGGTAGAGTCTATATGTAATATATATGGTGGTAGAGTCTATATGTAATATATATGGTTGGTAGAGTCTATATGTAATATATATGGTGGTAGAGTCTATATGTAATATATATGGTGGTAGAGTCTATATGTAATATATATGGTTGGTAGAGTCTATATGTAATATATATGGTTGGTAGAGTCTATATGTAATATATATGGTTGGTAGAGTCTATATGTAATATATATGGTGGTAGAGTCTATGTTGTTATATGTAATATATATGGTGGTAGAGTCTATATGTAATATATATGGTTGGTAGAGTCTATATGTAATATATATGGTTGGTAGAGTCTATATGTAATATATATGGTGGTAGAGTCTATATGTAATATATATGGTGGTAGAGTCTATATGTAATATATATGGTTGGTAGAGTCTATATGTAATATATATGGTGGTAGAGTCTATATGTAATATATATGGTTGGTAGAGTCTATATGTAATATATATGGTGGTAGAGTCTATATGTAATATATATGGTGGTAGAGTCTATATGTAATACATATGGTTGGTAGAGTCTATATGTAATATATATGGTGGTAGAGTCTATATGTAATATATATGGTTGGTAGAGTCTATATGTAATATATATGGTGGTAGAGTATGTTATTATATGTAATATATATGGTTGGTAGAGTCTATATGTAATATATATGGTTGGTAGAGTCTATATGTAATATATATGGTGGTAGAGTCTATATGTAATATATATGGTTGGTAGAGTCTATATGTAATATATATGGTGGTAGAGTCTATATGTAATATATATGGTTGGTAGAGTCTATATGTAATATATATGGTGGTAGAGTCTATATGTAATATATATGGTGGTAGAGTCTATATGTAATATATATGGTTGGTAGAGTCTATATGTAATATATATGGTGGTAGAGTCTATATGTAATATATATGGTTGGTAGAGTCTATATGTAATATATATGGTGGTAGAGTATGTTATTATATGTAATATATATGGTTGGTAGAGTCTATGTTGTTATATGTAATATATATGGTGGTAGAGTCTATATGTAATATATATGGTGGTAGAGTATGTTATTATATGTAATATATATGGTGGTAGAGTCTATATGTAATATATATGGTTGGTAGAGTCTATATGTAATATATATGCTGGTAGAGTCTATGTTATTATATGTAATTCATATGGTGGTAGAGTCTATATGTAATATATATGGTTAGTAGAGTCTATATGTAATATATATGGTGGTAGAGTCTATATGTAATATATATGGTTGGTAGAGTATGTTATTATATGTAATATATATGGTTGGTAGAGTCTATATGTAATATATATGGTTGGTAGAGTCTATATGTAATATATATGGTGGTAGAGTCTATATGTAATATATATGGTTGGTAGAGTCTATATGTAATATATATGGTGGTAGAGTCTATATGTAATATATATGGTGGTAGAGTCTATATGTAATATATATGGTGGTAGAGTCTATATGTAATATATATGGTTGGTAGAGTCTATGTTGTTATATGTAATATATATGGTGGTAGAGTCTATATGTAATATATATGGTGGTAGAGTATGTTATTATATGTAATATATATGGTTGGTAGAGTCTATATGTAATATATATGGTTGGTAGAGTCTATATGTAATATATATGGTGGTAGAGTCTATATGTAATATATATGGTTGGTAGAGTCTATATGTAATATATATGGTGGTAGAGTCTATATGTAATATATATGGTTGGTAGAGTCTATATGTAATATATATGGTGGTAGAGTCTATATGTAATATATATGGTGGTAGAGTCTATATGTAATATATATGGTTGGTAGAGTCTATATGTAATATATATGGTGGTAGAGTCTATATGTAATATATATGGTGGTAGAGTCTATATGTAATATATATGGTTGGTAGAGTCTATATGTAATATATATGCTGGTAGAGTCTATGTTATTATATGTAATTCATATGGTGGTAGAGTCTATATGTAATATATATGGTGGTAGAGTCTATATGTAATATATATGGTTGGTAGAGTCTATATGTAATATATATGGTTGGTAGAGTCTATATGTAATATATATGGTGGTAGAGTCTATATGTAATATATATGGTTGGTAGAGTCTATATGTAATATATATGGTGGTAGAGTATGTTATTATATGTAATATATATGGTTGGTAGAGTCTATGTTGTTATATGTAATATATATGGTGGTAGAGTCTATATGTAATATATATGGTGGTAGAGTATGTTATTATATGTAATATATATGGTGGTAGAGTCTATATGTAATATATATGGTTGGTAGAGTCTATATGTAATATATATGCTGGTAGAGTCTATGTTATTATATGTAATTCATATGGTGGTAGAGTCTATATGTAATATATATGGTTAGTAGAGTCTATATGTAATATATATGGTGGTAGAGTCTATATGTAATATATATGGTTGGTAGAGTATGTTATTATATGTAATATATATGGTTGGTAGAGTCTATATGTAATATATATGGTTGGTAGAGTCTATATGTAATATATATGGTGGTAGAGTCTATATGTAATATATATGGTTGGTAGAGTCTATATGTAATATATATGGTGGTAGAGTCTATATGTAATATATATGGTGGTAGAGTCTATATGTAATATATATGGTGGTAGAGTCTATATGTAATATATATGGTTGGTAGAGTCTATGTTGTTATATGTAATATATATGGTGGTAGAGTCTATATGTAATATATATGGTGGTAGAGTATGTTATTATATGTAATATATATGGTTGGTAGAGTCTATATGTAATATATATGGTTGGTAGAGTCTATATGTAATATATATGGTGGTAGAGTCTATATGTAATATATATGGTTGGTAGAGTCTATATGTAATATATATGGTGGTAGAGTCTATATGTAATATATATGGTTGGTAGAGTCTATATGTAATATATATGGTGGTAGAGTCTATATGTAATATATATGGTGGTAGAGTCTATATGTAATATATATGGTTGGTAGAGTCTATATGTAATATATATGGTGGTAGAGTCTATATGTAATATATATGGTGGTAGAGTCTATATGTAATATATATGGTTGGTAGAGTCTATATGTAATATATATGCTGGTAGAGTCTATGTTATTATATGTAATTCATATGGTGGTAGAGTCTATATGTAATATATATGGTGGTAGAGTCTATATGTAATATATATGGTTGGTAGAGTCTATATGTAATATATATGGTTGGTAGAGTCTATATGTAATATATATTTATTTTTTTATTTTTTATTTTACCTTTATTTAACCAGGCAAGTCAGTTAAGAACAAATTCTTATTTTCAATGACGGCCTGGGAACAGGGGCAGAACGACAGCTCGGGGGTTTGAACTCACAACCTTCCGGTTACTAGTCCAACGCTCTAACCACTAGGCTACCCTGCCGCCCCGGGTGGTAGAGTCTATATGTAATATATATGGTGGTAGAGTATGTTGTTATATTTAATATATATGGTGGTAGAGTCTATATGTAATATATATGGTGGTAGAGTATGTTGTTATATGTAATATATATGGTGGTAGAGTCTATATGTAATATATATGGTTGGTAGAGTCTATATGTAATATATATGGTTGGTAGAGTCTATATGTAATATATATGGTGGTAGAGTATGTTGTTATATGTAATATATATGGGTGGTAGAGTCTATATGTAATATATATGGTTGGTAGAGTCTATATGTAATATATATGGTTGGTAGAGTCTATATGTAATATATATGGTTAGTAGAGTCTATATGTAATATATATGGTGGTAGAGTATGTTGTTATATGTAATATATATGGTGGTAGAGTCTATATGTAATATATATGGTTGGTAGAGTCTATATGTAATATATATGGTGGTAGAGTCTATATGTAATATA
>NW_023493672.1:630000-702500 GCF_013265735.2 Oncorhynchus mykiss | reverse complement strand
TGGTTGTCCAGTGCCCACCAGTCTCTGCACTGTGGTTGTCCACTGCCCACCAGTCTCTGCACTGTGGTTGTCCAGTGCCCACCAGTCTCTGCACTGTGGTTGTCCACTGCCCACCAGTCTCTGCACTGTGGTTGTCTACTGCTCACCAGTCTCTGCACTGTGGTTGTCCAGTGCCCACCAGTCTCTGCACTGTGGTTGTCCAGTGCCCACCAGTCTCTGCACTGTGGTTGTCCACTGCTCCAGTCTCTGCACTGTGGTTGTCCACTGCTCACCAGTCTCTGCACTGTGGTTGTCCACTACACCAGTCTCTACACTGTGGTTGTCCAGTGCTCCAGTCTCTACACTGTGGTTGTCCACTGCCCACCAGTCTCTGCACTGTGGTTGTCTACTACTCCAGTCTCTGCACTGTGGTTGTCTACTACTCCAGTCTCTGCACTGTGGTTGTCCACTGCTCACCAGTCTCTGCACTGTGGTTGTCTACTGCTCCAGTCTCTGCACTGTGGTTGTCCAGTGCTCCAGTCTCTGCACTGTGGTTGTCCAGTGCTCCAGTCTCTGCACTGTGGTTGTCTACTGCTCCAGTCTCTACACTGTGGTTGTCCAGTGCTCCAGTCTCTGCACTGTGGTTGTCTACTGCTCCAGTCTCTGCACTGTGGTTGTCCACTGCTCACCAGTCTCTGCACTGTGGTTGTCTACTGCTCCAGTCTCTGCACTGTGGTTGTCTACTGCTCACCAGTCTCTGCACTGTGGTTGTCCAGTGCTCCAGTCTCTACACTGTGGTTGTCCACTGCCCACCAGTCTCTGCACTGTGGTTGTCCAGTGCTCCAGTCTCTACACTGTGGTTGTCCACTGCCCACCAGTCTCTGCACTGTGGTTGTCTACTGCTCACCAGTCTCTGCACTGTGGTTGTCCAGTGCCCACCAGTCTCTGCACTGTGGTTGTCCACTGCCCACCAGTCTCTGCACTGTGGTTGTCCAGTGCCCACCAGTCTCTGCACTGTGGTTGTCCACTGCCCACCAGTCTCTGCACTGTGGTTGTCTACTGCTCACCAGTCTCTGCACTGTGGTTGTCCAGTGCCCACCAGTCTCTGCACTGTGGTTGTCCAGTGCCCACCAGTCTCTGCACTGTGGTTGTCCACTGCTCCAGTCTCTGCACTGTGGTTGTCCACTGCTCACCAGTCTCTGCACTGTGGTTGTCCACTACACCAGTCTCTACACTGTGGTTGTCCAGTGCTCCAGTCTCTACACTGTGGTTGTCCACTGCCCACCAGTCTCTGCACTGTGGTTGTCTACTACTCCAGTCTCTGCACTGTGGTTGTCTACTACTCCAGTCTCTGCACTGTGGTTGTCCACTGCTCACCAGTCTCTGCACTGTGGTTGTCTACTGCTCCAGTCTCTGCACTGTGGTTGTCCAGTGCTCCAGTCTCTGCACTGTGGTTGTCCAGTGCTCCAGTCTCTGCACTGTGGTTGTCTACTGCTCCAGTCTCTACACTGTGGTTGTCCAGTGCTCCAGTCTCTGCACTGTGGTTGTCCACTGCTCCAGTCTCTGCACTGTGGTTGTCTACTGCTCCAGTCTCTACACTGTGGTTGTCTACTGCTCCAGTCTCTGCACTGTGGTTGTCCACTGCCCACCAGTCTCTGCACTGTGGTTGTCTACTGCTCACCAGTCTCTGCACTGTGGTTGTCCAGTGCCCACCAGTCTCTGCACTGTGGTTGTCTACTGCTCACCAGTCTCTGCACTGTGGTTGTCCAGTGCCCACCAGTCTCTGCACTGTGGTTGTCTACTGCTCACCAGTCTCTGCACTGTGGTTGTCCAGTGCCCACCAGTCTCTACACTGTGGTTGTCCACTACTCTAGTCTCTACACTGTGGTTGTCCAGTGCTCCAGTCTCTGCACTGTGGTTGTCTACTGCTCCAGTCTCTGCACTGTGGTTGTCCACTACTCCAGTCTCTGCACTGTGGTTGTCCACTGCTCACCAGTCTCTGCACTGTGGTTGTCTACTGCTCCAGTCTCTGCACTGTGGTTGTCTACTACTCCAGTCTCTGCACTGTGGTTGTCCACTGCTCACCAGTCTCTGCACTGTGGTTGTCTACTGCTCCAGTCTCTGCACTGTGGTTGTCCAGTGCTCCAGTCTCTACACTGTGGTTGTCCACTGCCCACCAGTCTCTGCACTGTGGTTGTCCAGTGCTCCAGTCTCTACACTGTGGTTGTCCACTGCCCACCAGTCTCTGCACTGTGGTTGTCCAGTGCTCCAGTCTCTCTCCAACCCAATGTCTATATGTGTGTTTCAGGGGGGTTGGGTATGGTGGTACAGTATGGTGTTAAATGGGGTACAGCAGAAGACACCGTTTCAATATGGATTAATAACGTCTCGTTGTTCTTCAGGTGCTGACTACAGGGTCGGTGGATGAGGACTGTGGAGGAGGACAGGGTCAGAGGGATGTAGGACTCCCCTCCACAGGATCCCTACACAACAACATGAGGTAGGACTCTGCTGCTATCGCATGTTATAAAGAGGGAGAAGGTAGAGGAGGCTGAGGACAGGGAGAGGGAGAGGGGGAGGAGGCTGAGGACAGGGAGAGGGAGAGTCGGTAGAGGAAGCGGAGGACAGGAAGAGGGAGAGTCGGTAGAGGAGCCTGAGGACAAGGAGAGGGAGAGGGAGAGTAGGTAGAGGAGGCTGAGGACAGGGAGAGGGAGAGTCGGTAGAGGAGCCTGAGGACAGGGAGAGGGAGAGTAGGTAGAGGAGGCTGAGGACAGGAAGAGGGAGAGTCGGTAGAGGAGCCTGAGGACAGGGAGAGGGAGAGGGAGAGTAGGTAGAGGAGGCTGAGGACAGGGAGAGGGAGAGTCGGTAGAGGAGCCTGAGGACAGGGAGAGGGAGAGGGAGACTAGGTAGAGGAGGCTGAGGACAGGGAGAGGGAGAGTTGGTAGAGGAAGCTGAGGACAGGAAGAGGGAGAGGGAGACTTGGTAGAGGAGGCTGAGGACAGGGAGAGGGAGAGTAGGTAGAGGAGGCTGAGTACAGGGAGAGGAAGAGGGGGAGGAGGCTGAGGACAGGGAGAGGGAGATGTAGGTAGAGGGGGCTGAGGACAGGGAGAGATAGAGGAGGCTGAGGTCAGGGACAGGGAGAAGAGGATGTAGGTAGAGGAGGCTGAGGACAGGGAGAGGAAGAGGGGGAGGAGGCTGAGGACAGGGAAAGGGAGATGTAGGTAGAGAAGGCTGAGGACAGGGAGAGATAGAGGAGGCTGAGGCCAGGGACAGGGAGAGGAGGATGTAGGTAGAGGAGGCTGAGGACAGGGAGAGGAAGAGGAGGCTGAGGCCATGGACAGGGAGAGGAGGGTGTAGGTAGAGGAGGCTGAGGACAGGGAGAGGAAGAGGGGGAGGAGGCAGAGGACAGGGAGAGGAAGAGCAGGTTGAGGAGGCTAAGGACAGGGAGAGGGAGAGTAGGTAGACGAGGCTGAGGACAGGGTCAGGGCCAGGGGGATGTAGGTAGAGGAGGCTGAGGACAGGGTCAGGGCCAGGGGGATGTAGGTAGAGGAGGCTGAGGACAGGGTCAGGGAGAGGCGGCTGAGGACAGGGAGAGGGGGATGTAGGTAGAGGAGGCTGAGGACAGGGCCAGGGAGAGTAGGTAGAGGAGGCTGAGGACAGGGTCAGGGCCAGGGGGATGTAGGTAGAGGAGGCTGAGGACAGGGTCAGGGAGAGGAGGCTGAGGACAGGGAGAGGGGGATGTAGGTAGAGGAGGCTGAGGACAGGGTCAGGGCCAGGGGGATGTAGGTAGAGGAGGCTGAGGACAGGGCCAGGGAGAGTAGGTAGAGGAGGCTGAGGACAGGGTCAGGGAGAGGAGGCTGAGGACAGGGAGAGGGGGATGTAGGTATCCTCTCCACAGGATCAGCTACCCTTCACAACAACATGAGGTGGTTATGTACTGCTGTTTATAAATGTTTAGCTCCATAACACATTGATTCTCAACTATTTTGTCCCTCGGGGCCACCGTACAGCAATATTTTAACACTTATTTAATCAATGCTGTTATAAAAAATGGTCACATGGCAGACAGTTTGTTTAACACTTTTCACAACTGCAAAATGTTTGGTATGAGCCGTTGCCATAGAGAACCGCAAATCTGACATGTTGTTGTTGTTGTTGTTGTTATATCTCCCACAGTCCCCCGTTTTATAGAACCATCAGTCTGGACAGAGGAGCTCTGGGTCTAGGCTTCAGTATAGTAGGAGGGTTCAGCAGTCCCCACGGAGACCTGCCCATCTACGTCAAAACTGTCTTCGGAAAGGTAACTGTCTATTTCATTTAGAACGGGAACGCAGGCCTCTATTTCATTTAGAAAGGAAACAACAGGACTCTATTTAATTTAGAAAGGGAACACAGACCTCTATTTCATTTAGAAAGGTAACACAGGCCTCTATTTCATTTAGAAAGGGAACAACAGGCCTCTATTTCATTTAGAAAGGTAACTGTCGATTTCATTTAGAAAGGTAACACAGGCCTCTATTTCATTTATAAAGGGAACAACAGGCCTCTATTTAATTTAGAAAGGGAACAACAGGCCTCTATTTCATTTAGAAAGGTAACTGTCGATTTCATTTAGAAAGGTAACACAGGCCTCTATTTCATTTATAAAGGTAACACAGGCCTCTATTTCATTTAGAAAGGTAACACAGGCCTCTATTTCATTTAGAAAGGTAACACAGGCCTCTATTTCATTTATAAAGGTAACACAGGCCTCTATTTCATTTAGAAAGGTAACTGTCTATTTCATTTAGAAAGGTAAGACAGGCCTCTATTTCATTTAGAAAGGTAACTGTCGATTTCATTTAGAAAGGTAACACAGACCTCTATTTCATTTATAAAGGTAACACAGGCCTCTATTTCATTTAGAAAGGTAACACAGGCCTCTATTTCATTTAGAAAGGTAACACAGGCCTCTATTTCATTTAGAAAGGTAACTGTCGATTTCATTTAGAAAGGTAACTGTCGATTTCATTTAGAAAGGTAACACAGGCCTCTATTTCATTTAGAAAGGTAACTGTCTATTTCATTTAGAAAGGTAAGACAGGCCTCTATTTCATTTAGAAAGGTAAGACAGGCCTCTATTTGATTTAGAAAGGTAACTGTCTATTTCATTTAGAAAGGTAACACAGGCCTCTATTTCATTTAGAAAGGTAACACAGACCTCTATTTCATTTAGAAAGGTAACACAGGCCTCTCTTTCATTTAGAAAGGTAACACAGGCCTCTATTTCATTTTAGAAAGATAACTGTCTATTTCATTTAGAAAGGTAACTGTCTATTTCATTTAGAAAGGTAAGACAGGCCTCTATTTCATTTAGAAAGGTAAGACAGGCCTCTATTTCATTTAGAAAGGTAAGACAGTCCTCTATTTGATTTAGAAAGGTAACTGTCTATTTCATTTAGAAAGGTAACACAGGCCTCTATTTCATTTAGAAAGGTAACACAGGCCTCTATTTCATTTTAGAAAGATAACTGTCTATTTCATTTAGAAAGGTAACTGTCTATTTCATTTAGAAAGGTAAGACAGGCCTCTATTTCATTTAGAAAGGTAAGACAGGCCTCTATTTCATTTAGAAAGGTAAGACAGTCCTCTATTTGATTTAGAAAGGTAACTGTCTATTTCATTTAGAAAGGTAACACAGGCCTCTATTTCATTTAGAAAGGTAACACAGGCCTCTAAGGTAACACATTATTTTAGTCCTCAATGTCAATTCAATATACCTATCATTCTACTGTAAATTCCTTGTTTCTTACAACTACCAGTAGAAACTCAACAACCAGTAGAAACTCAACAACCAGTAGAAACTCAACAACCAGTAGAAACTCAACAACCAGTAGAAACTCAACAACCAGTAGAAAGTCAACAACCAGTAGAAACTCAACAACCAGTAGAAACTCAACAACCAGTAGAAACTCAACAACCAGTAGAAAGTCTCTCCCTCTGCATCTGTCGCTCCCTCTGCATCTGTACTCCCTCTGCATCTGTCTCTCCCTCTGCATCTGTCTCTCCCTCTGCATCTGTCTCTCCCTCTGCATCTGTCTCTCCCTCTGCATCTGTCTCTCCCTCTGCATCTGTCCCTCTGTCTCTGCATCTGTCTCTCCCTCTGCATCTGTCCCTCTGTCTCTCCCTCTGCATCTGTCCCTCTGTCTCTGCATCTGTCTCTCCCTCTGCATCTGTCCCTCTGTCTCTCCCTCTGCATCTGTCTCTCCCTCTGCATCTGTCTCTCCCTCTGCATCTGTCTCTCCCTCTGCATCTGTCTCTCCCTCTGCATCTCCCTCTCCCTCTGCATCTGTCTCTCCCTCTGCATCTGTCTCTCCCTCTGCATCTGTCTCTCCCTCTGCATCTGTCTCTCTCCAGGGAGCAGCGATTGAGGACGGCCGGCTGCAGCGCGGGGATCAGATCATCGCTGTGAACGGTCACAGTCTGGAGGGGGTCACCCACGCCGGCGCCGTCGCCATACTGAAGAGGACCAAGGGAACTGTAGTCCTCACCGTACTCTCCTGAGTGTCAGTCCTCACACAACCAACCGTCTGTCGCCCTTTGATGATGTCATCAGCAGACTACATCAGGGTTGTGTTCATCAGGAAACAGACAAAACAGGGAGGGACTGTCTGAACTTTTTTTTTCAATAAGGAACATTCATTTATGTGTTCTGTTGCAAAACGTTTTGCTACGGTGTGTGTGCGCGTGTAATGAACACGACCCTGTTTATCTCTAGAAGGAGGTGAAGATTCTCACAGAAGAATGTCTTCTATATGTCCTCCTAGATGTAACTGGTTCTCATTGTAACAAAACTATGAACCCTGTAATGCATGTCTATGTGTCTGTGTACATCAATATGGACCTCATCATACCAGACTACTGACTACTCACATCACTGTCTCCTTCTAAATGCACCTCATCATACCAGACTACTGACTACTCACATCACTGTGTCTCCTTCTAAATGCACCTCATCATACCATACTACTGACTACTCACATCACTGTCTCCTTCTAAATGCACCTCATCATACCATACTACTGACTACTCACATCACTGTGTCTCCTTCTAAATGCACCTCATCATACCAGACTACTGACTACTCACATCACTGTCTCCTTCTAAATGCACCTCATCATACCAGACTACTGACTACTCACATCACTGTCTCTTTCTAAATGCACCTCATCATACCAGACTACTGACTACTCACATCACTGTCTCCTTCAATATGGAACTCGTCATACCAGACTACTGACTACTCACATCACTGTGTCTCCTTCTAAATGCACCTCATCATACCAGACTACTGACTACTCACATCACTGTCTCTTTCTAAATGCACCTCATCATACCAGACTACTGACTACTCACATCACTGTCTCCTTCAATATGGAACTCGTCATACCAGACTACTGACTACTCACATCACTGTGTCTCTTTCTAAATGCACCTCATCATACCAGACTACTGACTACTCACATCACTGTGTCTCCTTCTAAATGCACCTCATCATACCAGACCACTGACGACTCACATCACTAACTAACACACTCTAATGACGCAAGAACAAATGTGGCAATAGATGCCAAGACTCTTCGCCAATCTTTCATATTGGCGTTTAGGTGTAGAATTTACATTCTAATTAAGAATTCAAAATGGGAGCCTTTCTCTCTCTCTGTCTCTCTGTCCCTCTGTCTCTCTCTCTCTCTGTCCCTCTGTCTCTCTCTCTCTCTCTCTCTCTCTCTCTCTCTCTCTCTCTCTCTGTCCCTCTGTCTCTCTCTCTCTCTCTCTCTCTCTCTGTCCCTCTGTCTCTCTCTCTCTCTGTCCCTCTGTCCCTCTGTCTCTCTCTCTCTCTCTCTCTCTCTCTCTCTCTCTCTCTCTCTGTCTCTCTCTCTCTCTCTCTCTCTCTCTCTCCCTGTCTCTCTCTGTCCCTCTGTCTCTCTCTCTCTCTCTCTCTCTGTCCCTCTGTCTCTCTCTCTCTCTGTCCCTCTGTCTCTCTCTCTCTCTGTCCCTCTGTCTCTCTCTCTCTCTGTCCCTCTGTCTCTCTCTCTCTCTCTCTCTCTCTGTCCCTCTGTCTCTCTCTCTCTCTGTCCCTCTGTCTCTCTCTCTCTCTCTCTCTCTCTCTCTCTGTCCCTCTGTCTCTCTCTCTCTCTGTCCCTCTGTCTCTCTCTCTCTCTCTCTCTCTCTCTCTCTCTCTCTCTCTCTCTCTCTGTCTCTCTCTCTCTCTCTCTCTCTCTCTCTCCCTGTCTCTCTCTGTCCCTCTGTCTCTCTCTCTCTCTCTCTCTCTGTCCCTCTGTCTCTCTCTCTCTCTGTCCCTCTGTCTCTCTCTCTCTCTGTCCCTCTGTCTCTCTCTCTCTCTGTCCCTCTGTCTCTCTCTCTCTCTCTCTCTCTGTCCCTCTGTCTCTCTCTCTCTCTGTCCCTCTGTCTCTCTCTCTCTCTCTCTCTCTCTCTCTCTCTCTCTCTCTCTCTCTCTCCCTGTCTCTCTCTCTCTCTCTCTCTCTCTCTCTCTCTCTCTCTCTCTCTCTCTCTCTCTCTCTCTCTCTCTCTCTCTCTCTCTCTCTCTCTCTCTCTCTCTCTCTCTCTCTCTCTCTCTATCATGTTCATGAATGTTATTAATGTGACTGTTGTTGTAATCATTTATTTATTCTGTTTTATATGTTGCCTGTAGGAAGGCCTACTAACCTGTACTTTTGTTTTATTATTTAATATGAATGTCATTTAGAAAGAAACTATTCAAGTTTTACGAGATGAATTTTCTACAGTATAGATAGAATATTGGTATTTTAAGCTCTTCGGCTGCTAATACTGACTACTTCATGTATTGTAGTTTACTGATATACTGCCAGCTTACTATAGCTACAGCTGTTACTAATGCTATATACAGGCTGGATGACAAGGTGCCGCGTGCATCGATGAGGCAGAAGGTCACGTGGTGTTATGATTCTGAACGGTCCGATACCCTAGCAACAATGACAACAAGCCGCCACGTGGGGAATCGCAGGTGGCTCGTTTCCACTCGTTCTATCTTGTTGTTGATACCATGTTTTGTTATGACTCATTTCACGTTTGTGCTAATATAGCAAAACATCATCTAGCTAGCTAACCAACAACTGCAAGGATGTTTTTTGTGACAACAATTGCTCATTGTGTAAATGTATTTATGTTTTCAATAAAAAAATATAGTTTACAACACGCTAAGGCAACTTAGTCTGTTTTGCCCCATAGTTGTGCACGCGTCGGTTTTGTTGCTAAACAACCAACCCGTCTACGTGAATAGATCAGTACAACCAAAGAATTGACGAATCAACCAAAGAATCGACGAATCAACCAATCAATGATGAATCAACCAAAGAATCGACGAATCAACCAACCAATGATGGGCGATGGTCTGTTTTGCATCGGTATAGAATAGATGACAACGACTTGTCAGTATCTAATTTCTGCAATGCAATAGTTATTTACTTTATTTATCTATTCGTTGTGTTTTATATATTCTCTGTAGGAACCTCTTTGCCAATAGTTTTTCAGTTCTTCCCTGCTAGAACCTTTTAGGTTCTAGAACCTTTTAGGTTCTAGAACCTTTCAGAGGAGTGTTTGTATAGGAGAAAGTGATACCTGTATTCCGTATGTTACTCCATATGTCATCTGTAGACAAGTCAGTTCTTCAGAGGAGAACCTTTCAGAACCTTTCAGAGGAGTGTTTGTATAGGAGAAGGTGATACCTGTATTCCGTATGTTACTCCATATGTCATCTTGTAGACAAGTCAGTTCTTCCCTGCTAGAACCTTTTTAGGTTCTAGAACCTTTCAGAGGAGTGTTTGTATAGGAGAAGGTGATACCTGTATTCCGTATGTTACTCCATATGTCATCTGTACACAAGTCAGTTCGTCAAATTTGTGCCCCGCTAAGAGCTGCCTCGGTCAACTGTAAGTGCTGTTACTGTGAAGTGGAAACGTCTAGGAGCAACAACGGCTCAGCCGCGAAGTGGCAGGCTACACAAACCATTCCGGCGTTGCTTTGGCTGTATGCTTGGGGTGATTGTCCAGTTGGGACGTAAAATCCCCCCCCCCCAGTCTAAGATCGTTTGAAACTCTGAAGCAGGTTCTCATCAAGGATTTGCCTGTATTTGGCTCCATTCGTTGTTCCCTCTATCCTTACCAGTCCCTGTTGCTGAACAGCATCCCCATAACATGATGCTGCCGCCACCACCATGCTTCACGGTGGGGATGGTGTTTTAAGGGTGATGACCCGTGCCTGGTTTTCTGCGGACATAGCGCTTTGCATTTCAGGCCAACGATTAACATGTTTGTCTCATTAGAACACAGAATATTTTGCCTTATTCTCTCAGTCTTTCATGTGTCTTCATGCCATCTCTAGGCGTGCTGTCATGTGCCTTTTCAGGAGTGGCTTCCATCTGGCCATTCTCCCATGAAGCCCAGATTGGTGAAGTGCTGTAGAGACTGTTGTCCTTCTGGCAGGTTCTCCCATCTCACCCAAGGAACTCTGTATTTCTGTCAGAATGGTCATTGAGTTCTTGGTCACCTCCCTGAAGGTCCTTCTTGCCCCGTTGCTTAGTCTAGTAGCACAGTCAGCTCTAGGCAGAGTCTGGGTAGTTCCATATTTTTTTTTCAATATCCCAATGATGGAGACCATTGTGCTCTTGGAAATGTTCAACACTTTAGCAATGGTTTTATACCCTTCCCCAGATATATGCCTCATCAAAATTCTATCTCAGATATCTATGGACAGTTCCTTGGATTTCATGGTATAGTTTCTGACATGCACTGTCAACTGTGGAACCTTATATAGACAGGTGTGTTTCTTTCTAAATCACGTCCAAACAATTGAATTGGCCACAGGTGGACTCCAATCAAATTGTAGTGACATGTCAAGGATGATGAAAGGAAACAGGAAGTAGCTGAGCTCCGTTTGGAGCGTCAAAACAAAAGGGGTGTGACTACTTATGTAAATGAGATATTTCTGAATTTCACGTTCAATACATTTGCAATAATTTCTAAAAACATGTTTCCTTTTGTTATTATGCGGTATTGCGTGTAGATGGGTGAGATATTTTTTAAAAAAAATAATCCATTTTGAATTCAGGCTGTAACACAACAAAATGTGGAATAAATCAAAGAGGTATGAATACTCTCTGAAGGCTCTGTATCTCACAGCAGACTGGAGCTATCAGCTCACTGCACAACCCATAATGTGTGAATGAATGGGATGGCCTGGTTAACTACGGTCCTGATGGTTGATGTAGGGAATAGGGTTTCATTTGGGACACATCCCATAATGTGTGAATGAATGGGATGGGCTGGTTAACTACGGTCCTGATGGTGGAATCCTTTCTGAAGGAGCTGTATGTAGGGAATGGGGTTTAATTTGGGACGCACCCTTGGCCTTTTGAGGGACTGCATTACCAATTAAACACACTGCTCACAGAAAACATGTTCACAGGAGGTGAGGGACAGTAGGAACACTAAACTACAGGAGGTTATGTACAGTATGAACACTAAACTACAGGAGGTTATGTACAGTAGGAACACACTAAACTACAGGAGGTTATGTACAGTAGGAACACTCTAAACTACAGGAGGTTATGTACAGTATGAACACTAAACTATAGGAGGTTATGTACAGTAGGAGCACTAAACTACAGGAGGTTATGTACAGTAGGAACACTCTAAACTACAGGAGGTTATGTACAGTATGAACACTAAACTACAGGAGGTTATGTACAGTAGGAACACACTAAACTACAGGAGGTTATGTACAGTAGGGACACTAAACCACAGGAGGTTATGTACAGTAGGGACACTAAACCACAGGTTATGTACAGTAGGAACACTCTAAACTACAGGAGGTTATGTACAGTATGAACACTAAACTACAGGAGGTTATGTACAGTAGGAACACTAAACCACAGGAGGTTATGTACAGTAGGAACACTCTAAACCACAGGAGGTTATGTACAGTATGAACACTAAACTACAGGAGGTTATGTACAGTAGGAACACTCTAAACTACAGGAGGTTATGTACAGTAGGAACACTAAACTACAGGAGGTTATGTACAGTAGGAACACTAAACTACAGGAGGTTGGTGTACAGTAGGAACACTCTAAACCACAGGAGGTTATGTACAGTAGGAACACTCTAAACTACAAGTGGATATATGTACAGTATGAACACTAAACTACAGGAGGTTATGTACAGTATGAACACTAAACTATAGGAGGTTATGTACAGTAGGAGCACTAAACTACAGGAGGTTATGTACAGTAGGAACACTCTAAACTACAGGAGGTTATGTACAGTATGAACACTAAACTACAGGAGGTTATGTACAGTAGGGACACTAAACCACAGGAGGTTATGTACAGTAGGAACACTCTAAACTACAGGAGGTTATGTACAGTATGAACACTAAACTACAGGAGGTTATGTACAGTAGGAACACTAAACCACAGGAGGTTATGTACAGTAGGAACACTAAACCACAGGAGGTTATGTACAGTAGGAACACTCTAAACTACAGGAGGTTATGTACAGTAGGAACACTAAACTACAGGAGGTTACATACAGTAGGAACACTAAACTACAGGAGGTTGGTGTACAGTAGGAACACTCTAAACCACAGGAGGTTGGTGTACAGTAGGAACACTCTAAACTACAGGAGGTTATGTACAGTAGGAACACTCTTACCTACAGGAGGTTATGTACAGTATGAACACTAAACTATAGGAGGTTATGTACAGTAGGAGCACTAAACTACAGGAGGTTATGTACAGTAGGAACACTCTAAACTACAGGAGGTTATGTACAGTATGAACACTAAACTACAGGAGGTTATGTACAGTAGGAACACACTAAACTACAGGAGGTTATGTACAGTAGGGACACTAAACCACAGGAGGTTATGTACAGTAGGGACACTAAACCACAGGTTATGTACAGTAGGAACACTAAACTACAGGAGGTTATGTACAGTATGAACACTAAACTACAGGAGGTTATGTACAGTAGGAACACTAAACCACAGGAGGTTATGTACAGTAGGAACACTCTAAACCACAGGAGGTTATGTACAGTATGAACACTAAACTACAGGAGGTTATGTACAGTAGGACCACTCTAAACTACAGGAGGTTATGTACAGGAGGAACACTAAACTACAGGAGGTTATGTACAGTAGGAACACTAAACTACAGGAGGTTGGTGTACAGTAGGAACACTCTAAACCACAGGAGGTTATGTACAGTAGGAACACTCTAAACTACAAGTGGATATATGTACAGTATGAACACTAAACTACAGGAGGTTACATACAGTAGGAACACTAAACTACAGGAGGTTATGTACAGTATGAACACTAAACTATAGGAGGTTATGTACAGTAGGAGCACTAAACTACAGGAGGTTATGTACAGTAGGAACACTCTAAACTACTGGAGGTTATGTACAGTATGAACACTAAACTACAGGAGGTTATGTACAGTAGGGACACTAAACCACAGGAGGTTATGTACAGTAGGAACACTCTAAACTACAGGAGGTTATGTACAGTATGAACACTAAACTACAGGAGGTTATGTACAGTAGGAACACTAAACCACAGGAGTTTATGTACAGTAGGAACACTAAACCACAGGAGGTTATGTACAGTAGGAACACTCTAAACTACAGGAGGTTATGTACAGTAGGAACACTAAACTACAGGAGGTTACATACAGTAGGAACACTAAACTACAGGAGGTTGGTGTACAGTAGGAACACTCTAAACCACAGGAGGTTGGTGTACAGTAGGAACACTCTAAACCACAGGAGGTTGGTGTATAGTAGGAGCACTCTAAACTACAGGAGGTTATGTACAGTAGGAACACTAAACCACATGAGGTTATGTACAGTAGGAACACTAAACTACAGGAGGTTATGTACAGTAGGAACACACTAAACTACAGGAGGTTATGTACAGTAGGACCACTCTAAACCACAGGAGGTTATGTACAGTAGGAACACTCTAAACTACAGGAGGTTATGTACAGTAGGAACACTAAACCACAGGAGGTTGGTGTATAGTAGGAGCACTCTAAACTACAGGAGGTTATGTACAGTAGGAACACTCTAAACCACAGGAGGTTGGTGTACAGTAGGAACACTCTAAACCACAGGAGGTTGGTGTACAGTAGGAACACTCTAAACCACAGGAGGTTATGTACAGTAGGAACACTCTAAACCACAGGAGGTTGGTGTACAGTAGGAACACTCTAAACCACAGGAGGTTGGTGTACAGTAGGAACACTCTAAACCACAGGAGGTTGGTGTTACCGTAATTGGGGAGGACGGGTTCGTGGTAATGGCTGGGGCAGAATGGTGGAATGGTATCAAATCAATCAAACCCATTGGTTTCCATGGTTACCATGTGTTTGATGTCACTCCGTTCCAGCCATTATGATGAGCAGTCCTCCCCTCAACAGCCTCCACTGCCATTGATCTAAACATCACATGGTTAAAGGTTTGGGGGGTGGAAGGCCTGAAATATTTAGCTTTTACAAAATGTTATGCAGTTTTTAAATGAAACAGAATACCTTGTTCTTGTTAAATATTTTAGAAATGTAAACCCCCTAAATCTTTAATGCCTTGAGGGAATTGTATGGTACAATACATTTCTCTCTCTCTCACTCACCCCCTCTCCATCTCTGTCCACCTTTCTCCCCCTTCTAGCTCCCCCGCTTTCTCTGTTCTCCCCCTCTCCCTTTCTGTCCACCTTTCTCCCCCCTCTTTCTCTGTTCTCCCCTCTCCCACTCTCTTTCTCTCTCTGTCCAACTTCCTCTCCCCTCTTTCTCTGGTCTCCCCCTCTCCCACTCTTTCTCTCTCTGTCCACCTTTCTCCCCCCTCTTTCTCTGTTCTCCCCTCTCCCACTCTTTCTCTCTCTGTCCAACTTCCTCCCCCCTCTTTCTCTGTTCTCCCCCCTCTTTCTCTGTTCTCCCCCCTCTCCCACTCTCTTTCTCTCTCTGTCCAACTTTCTCCCCCTTCTAGCTTCCCCCTCTTTCTCTGTTCTCCCCCTCTCTCTCCTTTAAAAGTTGATGGATTCATCTAAAGGCCATATGTGGGTTACTAGAGGATGAAAGGATGATGTGTTAACATGATCTCATTCTTCTCTCTCGTTAAGAAAGAGGGAGAAACCTGATCCAGGGGAATTGGATAGAGCCAGGTTCAAATTCCTCTCCCCCTCTGTTAAATTTATGAGGTCCCATGCCTAGGGGGGGACAGAGGTACTACCGGTAGACAAGACCATGTTATTCATGAAGTGAATCTATGTGAATCTAAATGTGTGTGTGTTTCTGTGTGTGTGTGTGTCATGCCTACAGAGGACTGTGGAATGTCTCCCTCTAACGTTCTCCTCTGAAACCCTCTTGATACAGTGGTTGTCGTGGAAATTCTAATCAATAACGAGGAGAGACAAGGTCAATTTACCAATCAGGATCTTTACTTTATTCAAAACGTATTAATAACAACGATTGCAATAATGAAGCTGGTCGACGAACCACCTTTAGATGACTCGTTGAGAGCCCCGACAGACACCTTTTTATAGTAAAGATACACCCCCTTAGTCTACATGACAAACAACAGATGTGTGGAACGGGTCACAAGGTGGTGAGACTTGATACATGAGAAAGGAGTATCACCCAGCCAGATAGCATTTGCTATGAAGACGGTTCTTATTGTACAGAATTAGCCCCCTAAGATCTTGTCCCTGGTACCTCATAGTACAGCAACACAATCTATGGCATAAATCAATTGTCAGCTCCAGATACCCCCATCTCAAGTAAAACCCATGTCCGTGACCACACGCCTAGACGGGCTGACTGAGGGGAGTGAGCCTCTGGGTCATACAGTATCCCAGGATAGGTGCAACATCAGAGGGGACGTACTAAGGTTCCAGACACTACCCCACACATCCTGTCTCAGACCTTATCTCCCCCAGGACCCAACTCAGAAGACCACAGATAAGATTGTTCAAAAACCTCTATTCTATTCCAGAAAAACAACCATTTGATGCAACAACAGTATCATAACATCATCTTGTAATTTCGCTCTCACACTGTTTCTGGACTCTCTCCCACTAACGTTGTCCTCAAACCCTCAGGATACAGTGTTCCTGGACTCTCTCCCACTAACGTTGTCCTCTCAAACCCTCAGGATACAGTGTTCCTAGACTCTCTCCCACTAACGTTGTCCTCAAACCCTCAGGATACAGTGTTCCTGGACTCTCTCCCACTAACGTTGTCCTCAAACCCTCAGGATACAGTGTTCCTAGACTCTCTCCCACTAACGTTGTCCTCTCAAACCCTCAGGATACAGTGTTCCTAGACTCTCTCCCACTAACGTTGTCCTCTCAAACCCTCAGGATACAGTGTTCCTGGACTCTCACCCACTAACGTTGTCCTCAAACCCTCAGGATACAGTGTTCCTGGACTCTCACCCACTACCGTTGTCCTCAAACCCTCAGGATACAGTGTTCCTGGACTCTCACCCACTAACGTTGTCCTCAAACCCTCAGGATACAGTGTTCCTAGACTCTCTCCCACTAACGTTGTCCTCTCAAACCCTCAGGATACAGTGTTCCTAGACTCTCTCCCACTAACGTTGTCCTCTCAAACCCTCAGGATACAGTGTTCCTGGACTCTCACCCACTAACGTTGTCCTCAAACCCTCAGGATACAGTGTTCCTAGACTCTCTCCCACTAACGTTGTCCTCAAACCCTCAGGATACAGTGTTCCTGGACTCTCTCCCACTAACGTTGTCCTCAAACCCTCAGGATACAGTGTTCCTCGACTCTCTCCCACTAACGTTGTCCTCTCAAACCCTCAGGATACAGTGTTCCTGGACAGGCACAGTACAGGTAGGTTACAATGTGAGCATGCTTTTGTTCCAGGCAGCCCAACACACCTGATTTAACTAATCATCATACCTTGATTTTAGGCCAGTATAGCTGAATCAGGTTTGTTAGAGCTGGTCTGCAATAATAGTCTGGATATGCACAGTAGTTTTCCAGGACCCACACACAGGGTTAACTTTCCCTCCAAGCCTCCTTCTCCAACTACCCGGTCAGCGGGCGAGAGAGGGCCGGTATCACCTCTGGGTCTTCCCTCCAAGCCTCCTTCTCCAACTACCCGGTCAGCGGGCGAGAGAGGACCGGTATCACCACTGGGTCATCCTCCAAGCTACCCAGATAACTCCCCACAGACATCACATCAAAACCCCATCTCTCCCCTAGTGCAGACTGGACACGCTGCTTCGTCGGGGTGTAGCCTGGTCGAGAGACAGGACGCTCTCTCCTGGCTAGCCACCCGCTGCCATCCCCAACCTCAGCTACACCTCCAGGTCCCAGCGCGTCGCCTCGATGCCGTCGTTGATCGACAGGAGCTGGCACATCAGACGGACGTCCATGCCCCGCAGGTGTGACTGCGTTGTTAGGAGAGGACAGGACAAACATGAGTTAGGGCAGGTGTGACTGTGTTGTTAGGAGAGAACAGGACAAACATGAGTTAGGGCAGGTGTGACTGTGTTGTTAGGAGAGAACAGGACTAACATGAGTTAGGGCAGGTGTGACTGTGTTGTTAGGAGAGAACAGGACTAACATGAGTTAGGGCAGGTGTGACTGTGTTGTTAGGAGAGGACAGGACAAACATGAGTTAGGGCAGGTGTGACTGTGTTGTTAGGAGAGAACAGGACTAACATGAGTTAGGGCAGGTGTGACTGTGTTGTTAGGAGAGAACAGGACTAACATGAGTTAGGGCAGGTGTGACTGTGTTGTTAGGAGAGAACAGGACTAACATGAGTTAGGGCAGGTGTGACTGTGTTGTTAGGAGAGAACAGGACTAACATGAGTTAGGGCAGGTGTGACTGTGTTGTTAGGAGAGAACAGGACTAACATGAGTTAGGGCAGGTGTGACTGTGTTGTTAGGAGAGGACAGGACTAACATGAGTTAGGGCAGGTGTGACTGTGTTGTTAGGAGAGAACAGGACTAACATGAGTTAGGGCAGGTGTGACTGTGTTGTTAGGAGAGAACAGGACTAACATGAGTTAGGGCAGGTGTGACTGTGTTGTTAGGAGAGAACAGGACTAACATGAGTTAGGGCAGGTGTGACTGTTGTTAGGAGAGGACAGGACTAACATGAGTTAGGGCAGGTGTGACTGTGTTGTTAGGAGAGGACAGGACTAACATGAGTTAGGGCAGGTGTGACTGTGTTGTTAGGAGAGAACAGGACTAACATGAGTTAGGGCAGGTGTGACTGTGTTGTTAGGAGAGAACAGGACTAACATGAGTTAGGGCAGGTGTGACTGTGTTGTTAGGAGAGGACAGGACTAACATGAGTTAGGGCAGGTGTGACTGTGTTGTTAGGAGAGGACAGGACTAACATGAGTTAGGGCAGGTGTGACTGTGTTGTTAGGAGAGAACAGGACTAACATGAGTTAGGGCAGGTGTGACTGTGTTGTTAGGAGAGAACAGGACTAACATGAGTTAGGGCAGGTGTGACTGTGTTGTTAGGAGAGGACAGGACTAACATGAGTTAGGGCAGGTGTGACTGTGTTGTTAGGAGAGGACAGGACTAACATGAGTTAGGGCAGGTGTGACTGTGTTGTTAGGAGAGAACAGGACTAACATGAGTTAGGGCAGGTGTGACTGTGTTGTTAGGAGAGAACAGGACTAACATGAGTTAGGGCAGGTGTGACTGTGTTGTTAGGAGAGAACAGGACAAACATGAGTTAGGGCAGGTGTGACTGTGTTGTTAGGAGAGGACAGGACAAACATGAGTTAGGGCAGGTGTGACTGTGTTGTTAGGAGAGGACAGGACTAACATGAGTTAGGGCAGGTGTGACTGTGTTGTTAGGAGAGAACAGGACTAACATGAGTTAGGGCAGGTGTGACTGTGTTGTTAGGAGAGGACAGGACTAACATGAGTTAGGGCAGGTGTGACTGTGTTGTTAGGAGAGAACAGGACTAACATGAGTTAGGGCAGGTGTGACTGTGTTGTTAGGAGAGGACAGGACTAACATGAGTTAGGGCAGGTGTGACTGTGTTGTTAGGAGAGAACAGGACAAACATGAGTTAGGGCAGGTGTGACTGTGTTGTTAGGAGAGGACAGGACTAACAGGTGTGACTGTGTTGTTAGGAGAGGACAGGACTAACATGAGTTAGGGCAGGTGTGACTGTGTTGTTAGGAGAGGACCGGACTAACAGGTGTGACTGTGTTGTTAGGAGAGGACCGGACTAACAGGTGTGACTGTGTTGTTAGGAGAGGACAGGACAAACATGAGTTAGGGCAGGTGTGACTGTGTTGTTAGGAGAGAACAGGACTAACATGAGTTAGGGCAGGTGTGACTGTGTTGTTAGGAGAGGACAGGACTAACATGAGTTAGGGCAGGTGTGACTGTGTTGTTAGGAGAGGACAGGACTAACATGAGTTAGGGCAGGTGTGACTGTGTTGTTAGGAGAGGACAGGACAAACATGAGTTAGGGCAGGTGTGACTGTGTTGTTAGGAGAGAACAGGACTAACATGAGTTAGGGCAGGTGTGACTGTGTTGTTAGGAGAGGACAGGACTAACATGAGTTAGGGCAGGTGTGACTGTGTTGTTAGGAGAGAACAGGACTAACATGAGTTAGGGCAGGTGTGACTGTGTTGTTAGGAGAGGACAGGACTAACATGAGTTAGGGCAGGTGTGACTGTGTTGTTAGGAGAGGACAGGACTAACATGAGTTAGGGCAGGTGTGACTGTGTTGTTAGGAGAGGACCGGACTAACAGGTGTGACTGTGTTGTTAGGAGAGAACAGGACAAACATGAGTTAGGGCAGGTGTGACTGTGTTGTTAGGAGAGGACAGGACAAACATGAGTTAGGGCAGGTGTGACTGTGTTGTTAGGAGAGGACAGGACTAACAGGTGTGACTGTGTTGTTAGGAGAGGACAGGACTAACAGGTGTGACTGTGTTAGGAGAGAACAGGACTAACAGGTGTGACTGTGTTGTTAGGAGAGAACAGGAATGACATGAGTTAGGGCAGGTGTGACTGTGTTGTTAGGAGAGAACAGGAATGACATGAGTTAGGGCAGGTGTGACTGTGTTGTTAGGAGAGAACAGGAATGACATGAGTTAGGGCAGGTGTGACTGTGTTGTTAGGAGAGAACAGGAATGACATGAGTTAGGGCAGGTGTGACTGTGTTGTTAGGAGAGAACAGGACTAACAGGTGTGACTGTGTTGTTAGGAGAGGACAGGACTAACAGGTGTGACTGTGTTGTTAGGAGAGGACAGGACTAACAGGTGTGACTGTGTTGTTAGGAGAGAACAGGACTAACAGGAGTTAGGGCAGGTGTGACTGTGTTGTTAGGAGAGGACAGGACAAACATGAGTTAGGGCAGGTGTGACTGTGTTGTTAGGAGAGGACCGGACTAACAGGTGTGACTGTGTTGTTAGGAGAGGACAGGACTAACAGGAGTTAGGGCAGGTGTGACTGTGTTGTTAGGAGAGGACAGGACTAACATGAGTTAGGGCAGGTGTGACTGTGTTGTTAGGAGAGGACAGGACTAACAGGTGTGACTGTGTTGTTAGGAGAGGACAGGACTAACAGGAGTTAGGGCAGGTGTGACTGTGTTGTTAGGAGAGGACAGGACTAACATGAGTTAGGGCAGGTGTGACTGTGTTGTTAGGAGAGGACAGGACTAACAGGTGTGACTGTGTTGTTAGGAGAGGACAGGACTAACAGGAGTTAGGGCAGGTGTGACTGTGTTGTTAGGAGAGGACAGGACTAACATGAGTTAGGGCAGGTGTGACTGTGTTGTTAGGAGAGGACCGGACTAACAGGTGTGACTGTGTTGTTAGGAGAGGACAGGACTAACATGAGTTAGGGCAGGTGTGACTGTGTTGTTAGGAGAGGACAGGACTAACATGAGTTAGGGCAGGTGTGACTGTGTTGTTAGGAGAGGACAGGACTAACATGAGTTAGGGCAGGTGTGACTGTGTTGTTAGGAGAGGACAGGACTAACATGAGTTAGGGCAGGTGTGACTGTGTTGTTAGGAGAGAACAGGACTAACATGAGTTAGGGCAGGTGTGACTGTGTTGTTAGGAGAGAACAGGACTAACATGAGTTAGGGCAGGTGTGACTGTGTTGTTAGGAGAGGACAGGACTAACATGAGTTAGGGCAGGTGTGACTGTGTTGTTAGGAGAGGACAGGACTAACATGAGTTAGGGCAGGTGTGACTGTGTTGTTAGGAGAGGACAGGACTAACATGAGTTAGGGCAGGTGTGACTGTGTTGTTAGGAGAGGACAGGACTAACATGAGTTAGGGCAGGTGTGACTGTGTTGTTAGGAGAGAACAGGACTAACATGAGTTAGGGCAGGTGTGACTGTGTTGTTAGGAGAGAACAGGACAAACATGAGTTAGGGCAGGTGTGACTGTGTTGTTAGGAGAGAACAGGACTAACATGAGTTAGGGCAGGTGTGACTGTGTTGTTAGGAGAGGACAGGACTAACATGAGTTAGGGCAGGTGTGACTGTTGTTAGGAGAGGACAGGACTAACATGAGTTAGGGCAGGTGTGACTGTGTTGTTAGGAGAGAACAGGACAAACATGAGTTAGGGCAGGTGTGACTGTTGTTAGGAGAGGACCGGACTAACAGGTGTTAGGGCAGGTGTGACTGTGTTGTTAGGAGAGGACAGGACTAACATGTGTTAGGGCAGGTGTGACTGTGTTGTTAGGAGAGAACAGGACTAACATGAGTTAGGGCAGGTGTGACTGTGTTGTTAGGAGAGAACAGGACTAACATGAGTTAGGGCAGGTGTGACTGTGTTGTTAGGAGAGAACAGGACTAACATGAGTTAGGGCAGGTGTGACTGTGTTGTTAGGAGAGGACAGGACTAACAGGTGTGACTGTGTTGTTAGGAGAGGACAGGACTAACATGAGTTAGGGCAGGTGTGACTGTGTTGTTAGGAGAGGACAGGACTAACATGAGTTAGGGCAGGTGTGACTGTTGTTAGGAGAGGACCGGACTAACAGGTGTTAGGGCAGGTGTGACTGTGTTGTTAGGAGAGGACAGGACTAACATGAGTTAGGGCAGGTGTGACTGTGTTGTTAGGAGAGAACAGGACAAACATGAGTTAGGGCAGGTGTGACTGTGTTGTTAGGAGAGGACAGGACTAACAGGTGTTAGGGCAGGTGTGACTGTGTTGTTAGGAGAGAACAGGACAAACATGAGTTAGGGCAGGTGTGACTGTGTTGTTAGGAGAGGACAGGACAAACATGAGTTAGGGCAGGTGTGATCTTGAACGAGAACAGATTTTAACACCTGATTTTCCTCCCCTCCCACTTATTCCATTCCAATGGCCTATTTTCTCTCTCTAAACGTGTAAAGGCTAAACGGTATTATAGCCCATTAATGTAACTTCTTACTAACATTTGACTATTTAAAATAATACAATTATGAGGACAGTAATTAACGTCTTTAAAACCAACTGTCCTCATGACATGTTTTTGTTCTTATGACAATAAAGCCTGTAAACACTCTACTACTCTACTCTACAGGACTTGGATAGACACTCTACAGGACTTGGATAGACACTCTACAGGACTTGGATAGACACTCTACAGGACTTGGATAGACACTCTACAGGACTTGGATAGACACTCTACAGGACTTGGATAGACACTCTACAGGACTTGGATAGACACTCTACAGGACTTGGATAGACACTCTACAGGACTTGGATAGACACTCTACAGGACTTGGATAGACACTCTACAGGACTTGGATAGACACTCTACAGGACTTGGATAGACACTCTACAGGACTTGGATAGACACTCTACAGGACTTGGATAGACACTCTACAGGACTTGGATAAACACTCTACAGGACTTGGATAGACACTCTACAGGACTTGGATAAACACTCTACAGGACCTGGATAGACACTCTACAGGACTTGGATAGACACTCTACAGGACTTGGATAGACACTCTACAGGACTTGGATAGACAAGTAAACACTCTACAGGACTTGGATAGACACTCTACAGGCCTTGGATAAACACTCTACAGGCCTTGGATAAACACTCTACAGGACTTGGATAGACACTCTACAGGACTTGGATAAACACTCTACAGGACTTGGATAAACACTCTACAGGACTTGGATAGACACTCTACAGGACTTGGATAGACACTCTACAGGACTTGGATAGACACTCTACAGGACTTGGATAAACACTCTACAGGACTTGGATAGACACTTAAGACACAATAAAGGTGAAATAAAATGCTTACCATTTCTTGTCTTAGGAGTCGCATGTTGCTCTGCAGACTCTGGGTGGAGGGCATGTCTTCGACATGGCCAGGCCAGTCCCACTCGTCTCTACCATGTGTATTGTCTTTCATCATCCTTCCATCTGGGGCAAAAGGAAACAGACTCTCTGGAATCTCCCGACCCATCTTTCTCTCTATCTCGCTCAGATCCGTTCCGATGGTAACATCCATTACATAGGAAATACACACTCTTCTTCACCTGATAATAGTCCACGGTAATATAACGTCATAGACTACTGTTACGCAAAGTTGTGCCGTTCCAGGCCACGCGTAATAAACGCGTCAGAGATCTGGCTGCGACCAATGGAAAGATACAGACAAGAGTCATACCATTCGATTCCCTCTCGACGCCAGCTGACTTGAACGTACTTTTGAAATGCGTTTATCGTCGAACTTAGACAATGCATTAACACACATTAAATGTGGGAGAGGAGGAGATGCATTTCCATATGAGGAATTCCAGACGGCCAGTGGCAACCATAGGAATTCATGTTACGTAATTCAGCCAGCCAGCCAGCCCTATAACTGTGGGAACGAAGCATAGACTGACACAAAGCTCGAGGGGTGGGTGTTCAACTGTGAGTGAACACTTGACTGACTTGACTGTAATGTGAGTCACCCTGCTCAACACCATTGTGCTTAAACAAGGTGTCACGCTGCTCAATTTTACACAATCGGCATACATTATAGTAAGATTTAGGACCCTTTCAGCATTCATATCATATCAATATACACAATAATAATTATAATAATAAACATAATTGAATATTGGGCAAAAGTTGACTTCCCCAATGGCGTCACACCAATCAATAACAGTGCGCACTTGTGGCATGCGACCTTCTTTGGCTGAATCATAGAGATAGATAGAGGACTCGTCTTTGTATCTCTGCTATTAAGGCATATGTGACAGCATGGGCAACGCTATTGAGGCTTTCTCTAATTTTAAAGTAGTCCATTTTATTATTCACAATTGGCTGATCCTTCCCGATGACTCGGTTGGACATGACTCCAACAGGGTCACGAGGAGGGATCAGCCAATGAAGTTGAAAGTCCCACCCAGTTGTCTACATTAAAATGGTGGAAGCCCTCAATGGCGCTGCCTATGCTAATACAGGCCTATTGGCTACTAGAGGCCTCTATCATTCTCTATGGGCTGAGCGGGAGGAAAACAGTTGATCAGAACCAGGAAATAGTCATGAGTTTGAACTGTTTGTTAGATCGCGCTAAACAAAAAAAAAAACAAAACACGAGTTTTGCAAACATATGGTCCCAATAAATATATGTTAATAACAAGTATATGTGTTTTCCTACTGAATTGTAGGATGTGGAAACGGTGACAAATGCTGAACAACTATAAAAACCTAAACGCACGTTGGACTGTCACTATAGAATCATTGTAGCCTATTGGGCTCGAGGAAGTCCTAAATAGCGATGTTACGTAGAGTAGCCTAAGAAAACACATTTACAAGTTGTAAATTGACAGGTTATATTAAGACGGGAATGTTTTAGTCCGTGAGCAGGTTGTCAAAAGAGGAGAATTGGCATTTTTCTAAACTAAATGCGTAAGTGATTTCAGACCTACTGGCTACGGTCCACATCGTCACTGGCAATCGGAAAATATTAGTTTTCTTATTAGCAGGCGACCTATTTTCATTTGAATTGTTTTCCTTCCATTACTGTCACCTAAAGCATGTTAATGTGGTGCCTTGGGTTCACACTAGCAGCTACAATGCCTGTCTGATGGGTGGTGCCTTGGGTTCACACTAGCAGCTACAATGCCTGTCTGATGGGTGGTGCCTTGGGTTCACACTAGCAGCTACAATGTCTGTCTGATGGGTGGTGCCTTGGGTTCACACTAGCAGCTACAATGTCTGTCTGATGGGTGGTGCCTTGGGTTCAGACTAGCAGCTACAATGTCTGTCTGATGGGTGGTGCCTTGGGTTCAGACTAGCAGCTACAATGCCTGTCTGATTGGTGGTGCCTTGGGTTCAGACTAGCAGCTACAATGCCTGTCTGATGGTTGGTGCCTTGGGTTCAGACTAGCAGCTACAATGCCTGTCTGATGGGTGGTGCCTTGGGTTCAGACTAGCAGCTACAATGTCTGTCTGATGGGTGGTGCCTTGGGTTCACACTAGCAGCTACAATGCCTGTCTGATGGGTGGTGTTGTGAAGCGTAGGACAGTATGCCTGTCTGATGGGTGGTGCTGTGAAGCGTAGGACAGTATGTCTGTCTGATGGGTGGTGCAGTGAAGTGCAGGACAGTATTTTCTCCACCAGAGGGCGCCCCATACACTGTTATGAAGGAACTGCTGACTACAGTACTGGGATAAAAGGCGCTGGACCAGGTTTACTAAACCAGAGGCCCGTATCCACAAAACCCCTCAGGGTCTCAGTCTCCGTGGAAACGGGCCAATTGGTAGTGAATGTTATGAAAACACAGACCAAGCGGCTCGGGACACAGATTTTCAAAACCAGTACAACTTTATTAGAGATGGGAGAAGGAATACAAACAGCATAAACTATAGACAGGGTTCTGGTTTAATAGCACCCTAACCTAAATATAGTGCACTACTTTTAACCAGAACTCTATGGGTACCCAAGGGCACCATTCCCTCTATAGTGCACTACTGTTGACCAGGGATCGTATGCTAAATAGTGCACTAGCCTAGTGGTTAGTGTTGGGCCAGTATGCTAAAGTAGTGCATTAGCCTAGTGGTTAGAGTGTTGGGCCAGTATGCTAAAGTAGTGCACTAGCCTAGTGGTTAGAGTGTTGGGCCAGTATGCTAAAGTAGTGCACTAGCCTAGTGGTTAGAGTGTTGGGCCAGTATGCTAAAGTAGTGCACTAGCCTAGTGGTTAGAGTGTTGGGCCAGTATGCTAAAGTAGTGCACTAGCCTAGTGGTTAGAGTGTTGGGCCAGTATGCTAAAGTAGTGCTTTAGCCTAGTGGTTAGAGTGTTGGGCCAGTATGCTAAAGTAGTGCTTTAGCCTAGTGGTTAGAGTGTTGGGCCAGTATGCTAAAGTAGTGCACTAGCCTAGTGGTTAGAGTGTTGGGCCAGTATGCTAAAGTAGTGCACTAGCCTAGTGGTTAGAGTGTTGGGCCAGTATGCTAAAGTAGTGCACTAGCCTAGTGGTTAGAGTGTTGGGCCAGTATGCTAAAGTAGTGCACTAGCCTAGTGGTTAGAGTGTTGGGCCAGTATGCTAAAGTAGTGCTTTAGCCTAGTGGTTAGAGTGTTGGGCCAGTATGCTAAAGTAGTGCTTTAGCCTAGTGGTTAGAGTGTTGGGCCAGTATGCTAAAGTAGTGCACTAGCCTAGTGGTTAGAGTGTTGGGCCAGTATGCTAAAGTAGTGCACTAGCTTAGTGGTTAGAGTGTTGGGCCAGTATGCTAAAGTAGTGCTTTAGCCTAGTGGTTAGAGTGTTGGGCCAGTATGCTAAAGTAGTGCTTTAGCCTAGTGGTTAGAGTGTTGGGCCAGTATGCTAAAGTAGTGCATTAGCCTAGTGGTTAGAGTGTTGGGCCAGTATGCTAAAGTAGTGCATTAGCCTAGTGGTTAGAGTGTTGGGCCAGTAACCCCAAGATCGAATCCCCGAGCTGACAAGGTAAAAATCTGTCGTTCTGCCCCTGAACAAGTCAGTTAACTCCACTGTTCCCCAGTAGGCCGTGATTGTAATTAATAATTTGTTCTTAACTGACTTGCCTAGTTAAATAAAGGTTAAATAAAAAAATATTATATAGGCTATGGTCCCTGGTCTAAAGTAGTGCACTACATAGGGAATAGGGCCCTGGTCAGAAGTAGTGCACTACATAGGGAATAGGGCCCTGGTCTAAAGTAGTGCACTACATAGGGAATAGGGCCCTGGTCTAAAGTAGTGCACTACATAGGGAATAGGTCCCTGGTCAGAAGTAGTGCACTACATAGGGAATAGGTCCCTGGTCTAAAGTAGTGCACTACATAGGGAATAGGGCCCTACTCAGAAGTAGTGCACTACATAGGGAATAGGGTTCTGGTCTAAAGTAGTGTACTATATAGGGAATAGGTCCCTGGTCACTAGTAGTGCACTACATAGGGAATAGGGCTCTGGTCACTAGTAGTGCACTATATAGGGAATAGGTCCCTGGTCTAAAGTAGTGCACTACATAGGGAATAGGGCCCTGGTCAGAAGTAGTGCACTACATAGGGAATAGTGCCCTGGTCAGAAGTAGTGCACTACATAGGGAATAGGGTTCTGGTCTAAAGTAGTGCACTACATAGGGAATAGGGCTCTGGTCACTAGTAGTGCACTATATCGGGAATAGGTCCCTGGTCTAAAGTAGTGCACTACATAGGGAATAGGGCTCTGGTCAGAAGTAGTGCACTATATAGGGAATAGGGCTCTGGTCTAAAGTAGTGCACTATATAGGGAATAGGGCTCTGTTCACTAGTAGTTCACTATATAGGGAATAGGGCTCTGGTCACTAGTAGTTCACTATATAGGGAATAGGGCTCTGGTCTAAAGTAGTGCACTATATAGGGAATAGGGCTCTGGTCACTAGTAGTTCACTATATAGGGAATAGGGCTCTGGTCACTAGTAGTTCACTATATAGGGAATAGGGCCCTGGTCTAAAGTAGTGCACTATATAGGGAATAGGGCTCTGGTCACTAGTAGTGCACTATATATAGAGAATAGGGCTCTGGTCACTAGTAGTGCACTATATAGGGAATAGGGCTCTGGTCTAAAGTAGTGCACTATATAGGGCTCTGGTCACTAGTAGTTCACTATATAGGGAATAGGGTGCCGGTGGAGACACATGATCTCTACACGACAGACTGGCTGTTGTCCGGCCGTCTGTCTGAGTAGCGACGGAAGGTCTCCCCTAGCAACGGCTCCAGTCCCTCAGCCGAGCGGAAGTAGCGAGCACGCATGGCACACGCGATGACCCCCGACACCACCGCAGCCACCAGCACCGCGGCGACGATCGCTATGGTGATGATCTCAGACAGCGTGTAGGGGCGAGCTGTACGGGGGGGTAAGAGAGGGAAAGCAACAGTTGGCTAAATAAAATACATATATATGAGAACAGCTGGATGTGCAGGTTTTTGCTCTATCCCTGCGCTAGGGTTATCAATATTAGAGTTAACAATTAGACTACAGCTACGTCCCAAATGGTTTCCTATTCCGTGAGTAGTCCACACTATATAGGGAATAGGGCCCTGGTCTAAAGTAGTGCACTATATTGGGAATAGGGCTCTGGTCACTAGTAGTGCACTATATAGGGAATAGGGCTCTGGTCACTAGTAGTGCACTATATAGGGAATAGGGCCCTGGTCACTAGTAGTTCACTATATAGGGAATAGGGGGGCATTTGGAATATAATCATAGAGTTCAAAGGTCATACAGTCTCTGTGTATGACTCACTGTGCTGTGTGACCTATGTTCTGTCTGTCTGTCTGTCTGTCTGTCTGTCTGTCTGTCTGTCTGTCTGTCTGTGTGACTCACTGGGCCATGTGACCTCGTAGGTGTATCCCAGGTTCTCGGGGGCTGTGACGAACATCTCAGCGTTGGTGACGGGTGGCCAGAAGGGAACCATGTTGAACTGTCTGTTGTGACCAATAGGAGTATTCTCCTCCGGGTACACTGCCTCCCCTGGGGGACGACATGAACCTTAGCCGAGAGCTGGCAGTGGCTGGGTGTTGGACTGCAGACGCTTTCCCCATTGGTCTGTTTGACTGAATTGTTTGTGTTCTGTGATTGGCTGCAGTTGTGACATACTATACCTGGGGCGTGTCGGCTCAGCCACTCATCAAAGATGGCGTCAGTGAAGGTGTGGAGCAGGACAAAGATGGGGTCGTTAGGGGACAGGTGTGTCTGCCCGCCCGTCCCGTTGAGGAACAGGTGAGCCAGGTTATGGAGGCTGCGCACCACTGGGTCATAGCCACCCTGAGGGGCACTGTAGCCTGGAGGGAGGAGAGGAGAGGGGGAGGAGAGAGAGAGAGGAGAGGAGAGAGGAGAGGAGACGGAGAGGAGAGAGAGAGGTAGGAGAGAGAGAAGAGAGGAGGGAGAGGAGAGGAGAGAAGAGAGGAGAGGAGAGGAGAGGAGGGAGAGGAGAGAAAGAGAGAGAGAGAGAGAAGAGAAGAGAGAGAGAGGGAGGAGAGAGGGAAGAGAGGAGGGAGAGGAGAGGAGAGGAGAGAAGAGAGGAGAGGAGAGGAGAGAGGAGAGGAGAGGAGAGGAGAGGAGGGAGAGGAGGGAGAGGAGAGAGAGAGAGAGAAGAGAAGAGAGAGAGAGAGGGAGGAGAGAGAGGAGGGTTAGGAGGTTTGGGGTGGAGGTATGTGTCCTCTGGAGGCAGAGTAGAGGAGGGTTACGTGTGGGTCAGGATAGTGGGTTCAATTCCCAGCGCCAACATACGCAAAATGTATACACGTGTAACTTTAAGTCGGTGTTCCTGAATCCTCACCCTCTACGGTGTTCCTGAATCCTCACCCTCTACAGTGTTCCTGAATCCTCACCCTCTATGGTGTTCCTGAATCCTCACCCTCTACGGTGTTCCTGAATCCTCACCCTCTACAGTGTTCCTGAATCCTCACCCTCTATGGTGTTCCTGAATCCTCACCCTCTACGGTGTTCCTGAATCCTCACCCTCTACGGTGTTCCTGAATCCTCACCCTCTACACTGTTCCTGAATCCTCACCCTCTACGGTGTTCCTGAATCCTCACCCTCTACGGTGTTCCTGAATCCTCACCCTCTACGGTGTTCCTGAATCCTCACCCTCTACGGTGTTCCTGAATCCTCACCCTCTACGGTGTTCCTGAAACCTCACCCTCTACGGTGTTCCTGAATCCTCACCCTCTACACTGTTCCTGAATCCTCACCCTCTACGGTGTTCCTGAATCCTCACCCTCTACGGTGTTCCTGAATCCTCACCATCTACGGTGTTCCTGAATCCTCACCCTCTACGGTGTTCCTGAATCCTCACCCTCTACGGTGTTCCTGAAACCTCACCCTCTACGGTGTTCCTGAATCCTCACCCTCTACGGTGTTCCTGAATCACCCTCTCCTGAATCCTCACCCTCTACACTGTTCCTGAATCCTCACCCTCTACGGTGTTCCTGAAACCTCACCCTCTACGGCACATATGTCAGAGTCAAGGCCCGCGGGCCACATCCGGCCCGCAAGAAGGTTTTTTACGGCCCCTGGGATGATCTTGATTTATTATTAGAACCGGCCCGCAGCAAGCCGGCAGCCCGCAGATCTTTTACACGCACCAATACTACATTTCCCACAATGCAAAGGTGACGCACCGAGCAGTAGGCTGCTTCATTTCAATATTTATTGGCACAGCAGTCGTCAGCATCACAGTAAAATTAACTTTCAGATACCCATCAAAAATGGCAAAACGGAAGGTGGATACTGAGAACCGGGGGTTTCAAACAAGGTGGGAGTCGGAGTATATGTTCACGAAGGTAGCTGGAAAACCTGTGTGTCTTCTGTGTGGAGAAAGTGTGGCGGTACTGAAAGAGTATAATCTGAGACGACATTATGAAACGAAACACGCGGACAAAAACAAGAATATGGACATGGAACAAAGGCTACAAAAGGCAGAGGAATTAAAACGAGGCCTCAAATCTCGACAGGCTCTGTTCAAAAAAGCCAAATCACAAGGCCAGGCTGCTGTCAAGGCCAGTTTTATTTTGGCAGAAGAGATCGCTAAATCAGCCCGGCCATTTACGGAGGGGGATTTCATCAAAAACTGCATGATTAAAGTTTGTGACGAAGTTTGCCCAGAAAAAAGGCAACTCTTTTTAAATGTGAGTCTGAGCAGAAACACCATTGCCGAGAGAGTAGACCAGTTGTCCATCAATCTAAAAGAGCAGCTTGTGAAAAAGGGAAAAGATTTTATTGCATATTCCTTGGCTGTGGATGAGAGCACCGACATTTCTGACATTGCCCAGTTGTCAATTTTCATCCGCGGAGTGGACTCCAACCTAAGCGTGACAGAGGAGTTTTTGGCTTTACGTCCTATGCATGGCACAACTACGGGGCATGATTTGTATGAAGAGGTGTCAAGATGTGTAAATGAGATGGAGCTGCCTTGGGAAAAACTCGTGGGTTTGACAACCGACGGAGCACCTGCGATGTGTGGACACAGGAGCGGACTGGTGGCGAAGATACGGGAAAAGATGCAAGAGGAAAACGCGACAGGTGAGCTGACAGCTTATCATTGTATCATACACCAGGAAGCGTTGTGCGGTAAAGCCTTGAAAATGGAGCATGTAATGAGCATCATCACGCGCACAGTTAACTTTATCAGAGCCAAAGGTTTGAATCACCGCCAGTTCAAGGCATTTCTGACGGAGTTAGAAACGGAGCATGGTGATTTGCCTTATCACACAGAGGTGCGATGGCTAAGCCAGGGAAAGGTGCTTCAAAGATGTTTCGAGCTTCGTGAGGAGATTTGTCTGTTCTTGGACAGCAAAGGGAAAGACACAACACAACTCCGAGACGAAATGTTTCTGTGTGAAATGGCTTTTCTGTGTGACATTACGAGTCATCTGAATGCAATAAACTTGCAGCTGCAGGGTCGGGATCGTGTCATCTCTGATATGTACAGTACAGTGAAGGCATTTAAAACCAAACTGACTCTGTGGGAGACGCAGATGCGGAAAGAAAATTTGAGCCACTTTCCCAGCTGCCAGACCATGAAAGAGAAGCTCTCTACCAGTGCGTTCCCGAGCACACAGTTGGCTGATAAAATAGGTATGCTTGCCGCTGACTTTCGACGCCGATTTGCTGACTTTGAAGCACAAAAAAGCAGGTTGGAACTGCTCGGTAACCCATTTGCTGTTGACGTGGAAAGCTCACCACCAAACCTCCAAATGGAGTTGATTGACCTCCAATGCAATGATGCACTGAGGGCAAAATATGCGGCAGTGGGTGCTGCGGAGTTCGCCCGTTTCCTCCCCGGCACAATGCCCCAGCTGCGCATCCAGGCTGCTCAAACGTTGTCTATGTTTGGCAGCACATACCTGTGTGAACAACTGTTTTCTTTGATGAACCTGAACAAAACATCACACAGAAGTCGACTTACTGCTGAACACCTCCACTCAATTCTGAGGATTTCTTCAGCTCAGAGCCTTACCCCGAACATTGATGAACTTGTGGAAAAGATGGGACACCACCAAGTATCACCCTCAACCTCAAACAAGTGAACATTACTGTGCAATCACATATTTAGAGTTTTTACTCAGTTCAAGTTTAAAAGTTAAAATTTAATATTTGTTTTCACTGCATGTTACTTCTCCTTAAACAAAGTGTTGTTTTTGATTAATAGATTTTTGCACTTTATTTTTTTGTATTTCAATCCAATTATATTTTAAAAATATTTCAGTTGAGTGGATGATAGAAAATTGCTATTATTGTTTTTTCTTTGAAGTAAATTTAGCCCACTTTTGCTAAAATAGAAAATATAGTCTACTGATGGTGCCTTGAATACCGGTTTCTTTCATTTAATGTTCATGTTATGGGGATATTTATATAAAGGAAATTTGTCTTTTGTGTCTGTTGAAAATTAAAGATTACTGACAGAGCCATAAGAAAATATTGCTTTATTTATCTGATCATATTGTAATATATTTGTTAGGTTTTCAGTAGGTTCAATTAGGTTCACTAGACTATATGCGTCATTTAAAAATTTTTCAATGAACATTCGAACAGTCCGGCCCTCGTCTTGTAGCTGATTTTTTTATTTGGCCCTCCGTCCATTTGACTTTGACACCCCTGCTCTACGGTGTTCCTGAATCCTCACCCTCTACGGTGTTCCTGAATCCTCACCCTCTACGGTTTCCTGAAACTTCACCCTCTACTGTGTTCCTGAATCCTCACTCTCTACGGTGTTCCTGAATCCTCACCCTCTACTGTGTTCCTGAATCGTCACCCTCTACGGTGTTCCTGAATCCTCACCCTCTACGGTGTTCCTGAATCCTTACCCTCTACGGTGTTCCTGAATCGTCACCCTCTACGGTGTTCCTGAATCCTCACCCTCTACGGTGTTCCTGAATCCTCACCCTCTACGGTGTTCCTGAATCCTCACCCTCTACGGTGTTCCTGAATCCTCACCCTCTACGGTGTTCCTGAATCCTCACCCTCTACGGTGTTCCTGAATCCTCACCCTCTACGGTGTTCCTGAATCCTCACCCTCTACGGTGTTCCTGAATCCTCACCCTCTACGGTGTTCCTGAATCCTCACCCTCTACGGTGTTCCTGAATCCTTACCCTCTACGGTGTTCCTGAAGCTCTCTGAAGAGGTGGAGTAGTAAGGTGGGGTATCGAAGGTTTTCAGGTCCAGACAGTCCACTACATCCTGGGGTTCAGGCAGCCTCTGCACCATGGGTCGCGCCACGTTACCGGCTGGGTTCCTCCTGATGGGACTGGTCTCTGAATCTATAGGGTCATAGGTAAGGGTTTAGGGGTCACATATCTGAATCTATAGGGTCACAGGTTAGGGGTCACAGGTCTCTGAATCTATAGGGTCATAGGTTAGGGGTTTCGGGGTCACATGTCTGAATCTTCAGGGTCACAGGTTAGGGGTCACAGGTCTCTGAATCTATAGGGTCATAGGTTAGGGTTTAGGGGTCACATGTCTGAATCTATAGTCATAGGTTAGGGGTCACAGGTCTCTGAATCTAAAGGGTCATAGGTTAGGGATCACAGGTCTCTGAATCTATAGAGTAATAGGTTAGAGGTTATGGGTCACAGGTTTCTGAATCTATAGAGTCATAGTTTAGGGGTTTGGGGTCCCAGGTCTCTGAATCTATAGGATCATAGGTTAGGGGTCACAGGTCTCTGAATCTATAGGGTCATAGGTTAGGGTTTAGGGGTCACAGGTCTCTGAATCTATAGGGGTCATAGGTTAGGCTTTAGGCGTCACAGGTCTCTGAATCAATACGGGTTAGGGGTTAGGGGTCACAGGTCTCTGAATTTATAGGGCACAGAGGGTTGACATGTCAAAAAGTATTGGACTAGTCTCTTAACTTAGAGATGGTCAACGTCCACATTTAACATGTATGAATCTCAAATGGTTCACTATTCACAGTGTAGTGCACTTCTGTTGACAGAACTCTATGGGTACCCAAGGGCACCATTCCCTCTATAGTACACTTCTGTTGACAGAAGTAGTGCACTATAAAGGGAATAGGGAGGTGGGAATAGGGAACTCCTTGGCTCTGTCTGAAAACGTAGGCTTAACTAGCCTTTATTAAACCCTTGATTCCTCCTGTCCTTGATTCCTTCTGTCCTTGATTCCTTCTGTCCTTGATTCCTCCTGTCCTTGATTCCTTCTGTCCTTGATTCCTCCTGTCTTTGATTCCTCCTGTCTTTGATTCCTTCTGTCCTTGATTCCTCCTGTCTTTGATTCCGCCTGTCTTTGATTCCTCCTGTCCTTGATTCCTTCTGTCCTTGATTCCTTCTGTCCTTGATTCCTCCTGTATTTGATTCCTCCTGTCTTTGATTTCTTCTGTCCTTGATTCCTCCTGTCTTTGATTCTTCCTGTCCTTGATTCCTTCTGTCCTTGATTCCTCCTGTCTTTGATTCCTTCTGTCCTTGATTCCTCCTGTCCTTGATTCCTCCTGTCCTTGATTCCGTCTGTCCTTGATTCCTTCTGTCCTTGATTCCTTCTGTCCTTGATTCCTTAATTATTCCTCACCTTCCTCTCAAAGGTCACTGGAGGAGGGGCTCAAAGGGGAAGGACCTTGATTGGATACTTTCCTCCAATGAGCTTTGAGAGGGAGGCAAGGAATTTAGGAATCAAATCAAGGATTCAACGGTTAGTTATGATTTCAGATAAAGACGTTTTCTGAGTTTTCTCACTGGTTAGGTCATGTGGTCACTGGTCAGGAAAATCTCACACACACACACACACACACACACACACACACACACACACACACACACACACACACACACACACACACGAGGAGATATTGCATAGCTGTGTGCTGTCTATCTGTCCATTTGAGTGTAATTCCTATTGATTAAAGAGAACCAGTAGACTGTCAGACTTCTTCCTCCTTAGCCTCATAGTGCCCATATTAGGAAGTCACATGACCACAATGTGTTGTTCCCTGTGTACTGAGGTAAAGAGGATCAGCTAGGAGACAGACTGGAAAGCTACTAGATATCACTGAGCAGGTCACACACCCTCCCTCCTCTCATGTTCTGTCAGGTCACACACCCTCACTCCTCTCATGTTCTGTCAGGTCACACACCCTCACTCCTCTCATGTTCTGTCAGGTCACACACCCTCACTCCTCTGATGTTCTGTCAGGTCACACCCTCACTCCTCTCATGTTCTGCCAGGTCACACACCCTCACTCCTCTCATGTTCTGTCAGGTCACACACCCTCACTCCTCTCATGTTCTGTCAGGTCACACACCCTCACTCCTCATGTTCTGTCAGGTCACACACCCTCACTCCTCTGATGTTCTGTCAGGTCACACACCCTCACTCCTCTGATGTTCTGTCAGGTCACACACCCTCACTCCTCATGTTCTGTCAGGTCACACACTTTCACTCCTCGTGTTCTGTCAGGTCACACACCCTCACTCCTCTGATGTTCTGTCAGGTCACACACCCTCACTCCTCATGTTCTGTCAGGTCACACACCCTCACTCCTCTCATGTTCTGTCAGGTCACAATTCTAACTAAAATCTCCCCAATCGATGCAATTTTGAATCTCTAGGAAATTGTAGGACATTTACTGAGATGAAAGTAGGGAGAAAGTGAGTGTTGTAATCTGTCCCAGATTATACATACCAACCAGACTAATCTCCTAATCTGGAGTCATGTGAATGTAGATTATACTACTGATTACTTAGTCCAGACCTTCAGAACCCTGTTGTTCATTGTGTCTTAGTTATAATTCCTTCCAAAGCCCAGAGAAATCACATGTCAGCACTACTTCTAACAGGTCCAATCAAAATCACTGTTACAGATGGTTCCCTCTATCCAGAGTGGCACAGTCTGGGGTGTGTTTCTGTCAGTTTCCCTGGGCCAGATCAGTCTGGGGTGTGTTTCTGTCGGTTTCCCTGGCCCAGATCAGTCTGGGGTGTGTTACTGTCAGTTTCCCTGCATCAGATCAGTCTGGGGTGTGTTACTGTCAGTTTCCCTGGCCCAGATCAGTCTGGGGTGTGTTACTGTCAGTTCCCCTACCCCAGATCAGTCTGGGGTGTGTTACTGTCAGTTTCCCTGGCCCAGATCAGTCTGGGGTGTGTTACTGTCAGTTTCCCTGCATCAGATCAGTCTGGGGTGTGTTACTGTCAGTTTCCCTGCCCTAGATCAGTCTGGGGTGTGTTACTGTCAGTTTCCCTGCCTCAGATTTAGCCTAGTGCTGGACTAGAAAAGCATGCTCAGTCACCAAGCACAGGGTTAGTAAAAAGGGTTAGTCATCACTGTTCCCGATGGTTCCCAGAGTGTCGTAGTGTTTACAAGGTGTTGGGACATATCATGCTCACTGTTACAGATGGTTCCCAGAGTGTCGTAGTGTTTACAAGGTGTTGGGACATATCATGCTCACTGTTACAGATGGTTCCCAGAGTGTCGTAGTGTTTACAAGGTGTTGGGACATATCATGCTCACTGTTACAGATGGTTCCCAGAGTGTCGTAGTGTTTACAAGGTGTTGGGACATATCATGCTCACTGTTACAGATGGTTCCCAGAGTGTCGTAGTGTTTACAAGGTGTTGGGACATATCATGCTCACTGTTACAGATGGTTCCCAGAGTGTCATAGTGTTTACAAGGTGTTAGGGCATATCATGCTCACTGTTACAGATGGTTCCCAGAGTGTCATAGTGTTTACAAGGTGTTAGGACATCTCATGCTCACTGTTACAGATGGTTCCCAGAGTGTCGTAGTGTTTACAAGGTGTTGGGACATATCATGCTCACTGTTACAGATGGTTCCCAGAGTGTCATAGTGTTTACAAGGTGTTAGGACATATCATGCTCACTGTTACAGATGGTTCCCAGAGTGTCATAGTGTTTACAAGGTGTTAGGACATCTCATGCTCACTGTTACAGATGGTTCCCAGAGTGTCGTAGTGTTTACAAGGTGTTAGGACATATCATGCTCACTGTTACAGATGGTTCCCAGAGTGTCATAGTGTTTACAAGGTGTTAGGACATATCATGCTCACTGTTACAGATGGTTCCCAGAGTGTCGTAGTCCTCTACACTCTCACAGATCACCCTCCACTGGGAGAAGACAGAGTTGGGGCTGAGGCTGTTCATATCGAAGGCAGACCTGGCTCCTAGGAGGTCGTCAGTACACACCTCACACTCACTGCCGCCGATGGCAAAGTTCCAGTAGGGGAGGGCAAAGGTGGCATCACCCAACATGTCCTGGAGAGGATGGAGAGATGGAGGGGATGGAGAGATGGAGGGGATGGAGAGATGGAGAGATTGAGGGGATGGTGAGATGGTGAGATGGAGAGATGGAGGGGATGGAGAGATGGAGAGATTTAGGGGATGGAGAGATGGAGAGATTGAGGGGATGGTGAGATGGTGAGATGGTGAGATGGAGAGATGGAGAGGGAGAGATGGAGAGATTGAGGGGATGGTGAGATGGAGAGATGGAGAGATGGAGAGATTGAGAGGATGGAGGGATGGAGAGATTGAGGGGATGGAGAGGATGGGAGGGATGGAGAGATGGAGGAATGGATTGATGGAGGGATGAATGGGGTGGAGAGATGGAGAGATTGAGGGAATGGAGAGATGGAGAGATTGGAGAGATGGAGAGATTGAGGGGGTGGCGAGATACTCAATTCTGATTGGTCGAGAGAGTGTTTTACAATGTTTGAATATACAACAATATTGAACACACACACACACACGCACACACACTCTCTTTCTTTTCTCTCTCACACACACACACACACACACACACACACACACACACACACACACACACACACACACACACACACACATACACTTCGTACCCCCTTCTCTCACTCACCTGCATATCTCTCTCCAGCTGCAGCAGGTGGAACCTGTGCCAGGTGACGAATCCCGGGCCTTCGTGAGAAAAGTCCACACCCCCAAAGCTAGCCTGCCCCGCCCCCATGTAGGTCTTGCTGACAGAGTAGTAGTGGGTCCACACAAAGTAGTTATAGATGGTGACGTTGTCAAACTGAGGGGTGTTACCGTCCGGACCGTACACTTCCTGGTAACTGTAGAGGATGAGGATTTATCAATGACAATGTGGCAAAGTGGAGTTTAATGCAGAACCAAGCTCCCACCCAATTCTCTAACCTCTAGCCTCTAAATCTATAACCTCTATAGCCTCCAATCTCTTACCAACAGCCTCCAATTCTCTAACCTACAGTCTCCAATTCTCTAACCTCTAGCCTCCAATTCTCTAACCTACAGCCTCCAATTCTCTAACCTACAGCCTCCAATTCTGCCTCCAATTCTCTAGCCTCCAATTCTCTAACCTACAGCCTCCAATTCTCTAACCTACAGCCTCCAATTATCTAACCTACAGCCTCCAATCTCTAACCTACAACCTCCAATTCTCTAATCTCCAGCCTCCAATTCTCTAAGCTACAGCCTCCAATTCTCTAACCTCTAGCCTCCAATTCTCTTAACTCTAGCCTCCAATTATCTTACCTATAGCCTCCAATTCTCTAACCTACAGCCTCCAAGTCTCTAACCTACAGCCTCCAATTCTCTAACCTACAGCCTCCAGTTCTCTAACCTACAGCCTCCAAGTCTCTAACCTACAGCCTCCAATTCTCTAACCTCTAGCCTCCAATTCTCTTACCTCTAGCCTCCAATTCTCTTACCTCTAGCCTCCAATTCTCTTACCTATAGCCTCCAATTCTCTAACCTACAGCCTACAATTCTCTAACCTCTAGCCTCCAATTCTCTAACCTCTAGCCTCCAATTCTCTAACCTCTAGCCTCCAATTCTCTTACCTCTAGCCTCCAATTCTCTTACCTCTAGCCTCCAATTCTCTTACCTCTAGCCTCCAATTCTCTTACCTATAGCCTCCAATTATCAAACCTACAGCCTACAATTCTCTAACCTCTAGCCTCCAATTCTCTTACCTCTAGCCTCCAATTCTCTTACCTATAGCCTCCAAACTCTAACCTACAGCCTCCAATTCTCTAACCTACAGCCTCCAAACCTCTATTCTCTAGCCTCCAATTCTCTAACCTACAGCCTCCAAACCTCTATTCTCTAGCCTCCAAATCTCTAACCTACAGCCTCCAAACCTCTATTCTCTAGCCTCCAATTCTCTAACCTACAGCCTCCAAACCTCTATTCTCTAGCCTCCAATTCTCTAACCTACAGCCTCCAAACCTCTATTCTCTAGCCTCCAATTCTCTAACCTACAGCCTCCAAACCTCTTTTCTCTAGCCTCCAATTCTCTAACCTACAGCCTCCAAACCTCTATTCTCTAGCCTCCAATTCTCTAACCTACAGCCTCCAAACCTCTATTCTCTAGTCTCCAATTCTCTAACCTACAGCCTCCAAAACTCTAATCTCTAGCCTCCAGTTCTCCAATGAATGAGATTATATTTGATCTAAACAGATGAGTGGTGATGAAGTTTCAGTTATTTGGTTCCGATGCACAATCAGATCGAAGCAATCGATCTGCGATCATTAAGATAAGATCACAGCACTGGTTACCGTCGTGTGCAGATGACCAGGTCAGGGTGGACGGTCCTCTTGGCCTGGTCCAGAGAGTTCACAAACGCCTGCTTCTCTGCTGAACTCATCTGCATCACATTCCTCCTGACTGGAGAGAGAAAGGGAGGGATGGAGGCAGGGAGGATGGAGAGAGGGAGGGAGGGAGGCAGGGAGGATGGAGAGAGGGATGGAGGGAGGGAGGGAAGCAGGGAAGGAGGAACGGATGGAGGATGGAGGGAGGGAGGATGGAGGATGAAGGGAGGGATGGAGGGAGGCAGGGAGGATGGAGGGAGGGAGGGAGGATGGAGGGATGGAGGAAGGGAGGGAAGCAGGGAGGGAGGAGGGAGGGAGGGAGGGAGGATGGAGGGAGGGAGGATGGAGGGAAGCAGGGAGGGAGGATGGAGGGAAGCAGGGAGGGAGTATGGAGGGAGGGAGGATGGAGGGAAGGAGGGAAGCAGGGAGGAACGGAGGGAGGATGGAGGGAAGCAGGGAGGATGGATGGAGGGAGGGAGGGAGGATGGATGGATGGAAACAGGGAGGGAGGGAGGATGGAGGGAGGGAGGGAGGGAAACAGGGAGGATGGAGGGAGGGAAGCATGGAGAGAAGCATGGGGGGGAGGGAGGAGAAAGGAAGGGAGAGTGAAAGGGGGAAGGGAAGAGGGAGGGAAATAAAGGAGGGAGATGCATCAAATATTGTACGTTAGAAACTGTAGATGGTCCCTGATAAAGAAATACATGGATGTATGAAGAAAACCTAGAATAAATATATTTATTATCTATTTTATTTTATTTTAAAGGAAGTAGGAAAGAGAGTAAAGAAAGAGACTATATCCAATCAGATAAATCCACCTCCCTCTCTCTTACCCACAGATATCCTCTGATCACAGTTAGGTCCAGTGAGTCCATACCGGCACCGGCCACAGTTATACCCCGCAAAGCTCCCCTTACACCGGCACGTCCGGTTAAAGAACCTTAACGGCCAGCGTTCCCGGTCGTCCCGGCCGTCATGTGGGTACTGGGGCCCGTGGCGGTGGCTGTCGGCAGCTACGGACACACACTGACCCCTCGCTGTGGCAGAACCACACTCGTCGTCCAGGGCTCCAGTGGGAGAGGGGCAGCACTGGCCGTTCCGTAGCCCCGCTGAGGTGACACATTCTCTGGGGAACTGTGCCAGGGTCCACGGGGTCAGAGCCACCACCACCAGGAGACCCAGCCAACACATACTGGAGCAGGGAGAGAGAGATCATTACAACTCTGTATATATACGTAATATGACATTTGAAATGTCTTTGTTCTATTAGTGTAATGTTTACTCTAAATGTGTTTTGTTTATTTCACTTTTGTTTATTATATTCTTCACTTTCTTTGGCAATGTCAACATATGTTTCCAAGCCCTTGAATTGAATTGAGAGATGGCGAGAGAGAGAGAGAGGAAGTGAGAGACCGAGGAGAGCAGAGCAGAGAGAGAGAGAGAGAGAGGAAGTGAGAGACAAAGGAGAGCAGAGCAGAGAGAGAGAGGAAGTGAGAGACAAAGGAGAGCAGAGCAGAGAGAGAGAGGAAGTGAGAGACAAAGGAGAGCAGAGCAGAGAGAGAGAGAGAGGAAGTGAGAGACAAAGGAGAGCAGAGCAGAGAGAGAGAGGAAGTGAGAGACAGAGGAGAGCAGAGAGAGAGAGAGAGAGAGGAAGTGAGAGACAGAGGAGAGCAGAGCAGAGAGAGAGAGGAAGTGAGAGACAGAGGAGAGCAGAGAGAGAGAGAGAGAGAGAGAGAGGAAGTGAGAGACAAAGGAGAGCAGAGCAGAGAGAGAGAGGAAGTGAGAGACAAAGGAGAGCAGAGAGAGAGAGGAAGTGAGAGACAAAGGAGAGCAGAGCAGAGAGAGAGAGAGAGGAAGTGAGAGACAGAGGAGAGCAGAGCAGAGAGAGAGAGGAAGTGAGAGACAGAGGAGAGCAGAGAGAGAGAGAGAGAGAGAGAGAGGAAGTGAGAGACAGAGGAGAGCAGAGCAGAGAGAGAGAGAGACAGAGGAGAGCAGAGCAGAGAGAGAGAGGAAGTGAGAGACAGAGGAGAGCAGAGAGAGAGAGAGAGAGGAAGTGAGAGACAGAGGAGAGCAGAGAGAGAGGAGAGCGTCAACAGGGATATGCATCAACAGCAACCTTGGGAAAATCCTCTGCATTATCATTAACAGCAGACTCGTACATTTCCTCAGTGAAAACAATGTACTGAGCAAATGTCAAATTGGCTTTTTACCAAATTATCGTACAACAGACCATGTATTCACCCTGCACACCCTAATTGACAACCAAACAAAACAAAACAAAGGCAAAGTCTTCTCATGCTTTGTTGATTTCAAAAAAGCCTTCGACTCAATCTGGCATGAGGGTCTGCTATACAAATTGATGGAAAGTGGTGTTGGGGGTAAAACATACGACATTATAAAATCCATGTACACAAACAAGTGTTTTTTTTTTGGGGGGGGGGGATCTGGCTAAAAATACTTGAATCAGTTATAGAACCCATTGCCCTTTATGGTTGTGGGTTCTGGGGTCCGCTCACCAACCAAGAATTCACAAAATGGGACAAACACCAAATATATATATTTATTTAACTAGGCAAGTCAGTTAAGAACAAATTCTTATTTTCAATGACGGCCTAGGAACAGTGGGTTAACTGGCCTAGGAACAGTTGGTTAACTGCCTGTTCAGGACAACAGATTTTTACATTGTCAGCTCAGAGATTTGATCTTGCAACCTTTCGGTTATTAATTCAACGCTCTAACCACTAGGCTACCTGCCGCCCTGAAACTGAGACTCAAAGCAAGCTGGTCCTGGGGCGCTGTTCACAAACACACCTCACAGAGCCCCAGGACAGCAGCACAATTAAACCCAACCAAATCATGAGAAAACAAAAAGATAATTACGTGACACATTGGAAAGAATTTACAAAAAAACAGAGCCAACTAGAATGCTATTTGGCCCTACACAGAGAGTACACAGCGGCAGAATACCTGACCACTGTGACTGACCCAAAATTAAGGAAAGCTTTGACTATTTACAGACTCAGTGAGCATAGCCTTGCTATTGAGAAAGGCCGCCGTAAGCAGACATGGCTCTCAAGAGAAGACAGGCTATGTGCTCACTGCCCACAAAATGAGGTGGAAACTCAGCTGCACTTCCCAATGTGATTTTCTGGATTTTTTTCTCATTTTGTCTGTCATAGTTGAAGTGTACCTATGATGAAAATTACAGGCCTCTCTCATCTTTTTAAGTGGGAGAACTTGCACAATTGGTGGCTGACTAAATACTTTTTTGCCCCACTGTATCTACTGGGTGAAATTCCACAGTGTTCCATCACAGCAGCAAGATTTGTGACCTGTTGCCACGAGAAAAGTTCAACCAGTGAAGAACAAACACCATTGTAAATACAACCCATATTTAGGTTTATTTATTTTCCCTTTTATACTTTAACCTTTTGCACATCGTTACAACACGGTATATATATATAATATGACATTTGAAATGTCTTTATTGTTTTGAAACTTCTGTATGTGTAATGTTTACTGTTAATTTGTATTGTTTGTTTCACTTTATATATTATCTACCTCACTTGCTTTGGCAATGTTAACACATGTTTCCCATGATAATAAAGCCCTTGAATTGATTTGAACTGAGAGAGAGATGTAGTTAGAGAGTTAAAGGCTGGTGCATTATTGAGTGCCAAGCCCAGCTCAGCCTAGACTCCACACTCATCAGATATCAGATTTTCACAAAGGATTGGAGATGTTTTCTTGCCCAGACGTATGCCAGCTCCAGCACATCTCTTTTATCTCTGAAATGAATCATTCCCTTTGTTATAATTACCTTTATGATTCCCAATAATTCCCCCCCCCCCCCCCCCCCCCCCGAATAACTTATCGAGCCAAAGACAACAAACAACTTCTACTTTCTGAACAATTATCAAAAGTGTTCTAGGATTTGCAAGGACCCTGTTTATACGCACGCCCCCCCCCCCAAAAAAAAACACACAATCACATAGACATGTTAAAAAGCAACTAGATAACAGAGAGGATTAGACAGATTGACGGCTGTGTCTTGATTCTGTGGGTGGTTGTGCGACACACAAATCTCTCCTCCAACTCAGAGAGACAAATCATACGTGAGCTTGGTTCCGCAACTGATTATCACGAGTGGCACAGCGGTCTGAGACACTGCATTTCAGTACTAGAGGCGTCACTACAGACACCCTGGTTCAAATCCAGACTGTATCACAGCGGTCTGAGACACTGCGTCTCAGTACTAGAGGCGTCACTACAGACCCTGGTTCAAATCCAGACTGTATCACAGCGGTCTAAGACACTGCATCTCAGTAGTAGAGGCGTCACTACAGACACCCTGGTTCAAATCCAGACTGTATAATAGTCCCATAGTGAGATGCACAATTGGCCCAGCATCGTCCGGGTTATGCTGTTGTAAACCGTCAATGTAAATAATAATTTGTTCTTAACTGATTTGTTAAATAAAGTTTTTTTTTTTAATCCCACCGCCTATAAGATTCTCAGTTTCTCTCAGTGATGTTTCACTGAATGGAAACAATGTCCAGCTGTCTGACGAAGGAGAATCTCCTTCACCCATAAACTCAATCCACTGTCTTTGTAGCTTACTATAAATAAACAAGCAATCTGTTGTTCTCCCATATAATACCAGACAATTTAAATATCTATAGACCCATAAAATAAATATCAATATATAATTCCTTATCAAACCTGTCGCTGTGTTTCATTAGTTATTTAGGCAAGTTAGTAAAGAACACACGGACTAGGAACAGTGGGTTAACTGCCTTGTTCAGGGGCAGAACGACCGGTTTTTACCTAGTCAGCTCGGGGATTTGATGTAGCAACCTTCTGGTTACTAGTCCAACACTCTAACCACTAGGCTACTAGGCTACCTGCCGCCCCTCTAACCACTAGGCTACTAGGCTACCTGCCGCCCCTCTAACCACTAGGCTACTAGGCTACCTGCCGCCCCTCTAACCACTAGGCTACCTGCCACCCCTCTAACCACTAGGCTACCTGCCACCCCTCTAACCACTAGGCTACCTGCCACCCCTCTAACCACTAGGCTACTAGGCTACCTGCCGCCCCTGTATCGTAGTGACATCAATACGATACAAATATACAGATCATACAAAACTAATGATGGTAAGTCAATAAATTAGTTAAATAGATGAATGAATTAACAACTAACCTGTTGCTGTTTCCTACCTGTTGCTGTTTCCTACCTGTTGCTGTTTCCTACCTGTTGCTGTTTCCTACCTGTTGCTGTTTCCTACCTGTTGCTGTCTCCTACCTGTTGCTGTTTCCTACCTGTTGCTGGTTCCTACATGTTGCTGTTTCCTACCTGTTGTTGTCTCCTACCTGTTGTTGTCTCCTACCTGTTGCTGTTTCCTACCCGTTGCTGTTTCCTACCCGTTGCTGGTTCCTACCCGTTGCTGGTTCCTACCCGTTGTTGTTTCCTACCCGTTGCTGTTTCCTACCCGTTGCTGTCTCCAACCTGTTGCTGGTTCCTACCTGTTGCTGTCTCCTACTTGTTGCTGTATCCTACCTGTGGTAGTGCATGCTGTTCCTCTGTCTCAGTCCAACTGATCACCCACTAGGGACGGCCCATTGGCCCCTTCTCTCTCATATAGCCTACTGCTCACACACACACACACTCTGCCGCATGACTAGGCCTTTCCTCCCTGAGCCCCCCACACACACACACACACACCACACCTCGCCTCGTGATTCAACCCAACCCAGCTGGAGGCCAATCTGGGAGTTCACTCACACACAAACCCGAGATCCTACTACCATGGAACCCACACACACACACCCTGAGGAAATACCACAGGACGGCCCATACTGAGATCCTACTACCATGGAACCCACACACACACACCCTGAGGAAATACCACAGGACGGCCCATACTGAGATCCTACTACCATGGAACCCACACACACACACCCTGAGGAAATACCACAGGACAGCCCATACTGAGATCCTACTACCATGGAACCCACACACACACCCTGAGGAAATACCACAGGATGGCCCATACTGAGATCCTACTACCATGGAACCCACACACACACCCTGAGGAAATACCACAGGATGGCCCATACCTTTGAAGATGATTTTATTGTGCACACGTCAATCAACAAAATGGCCATCAGAAGGTTGTAGTTTGGTATTGTGGTATTTGATTAGGATCCCCATGAGCTGTTTCTAAAGCAGCAGCTACTCTTCCTGGGGTTTATTAGGATCATTATCTGTTTCTAAAGCAGCAGCTACTCTTCCTGGGGTTTATTAGGATCATTATCTGTTTCTAAAGCAGCAGATAGTCTTCCTGGGGTTTATTAGGATCATTATCTGTTTCTAAAGCAGCAGCTACTCTTCCTGGGGTTTATTAGGATCATTATCTGTTTCTATAGCAGCAGCTACTCTTCCTGGGGTTTATTAGGATCATTATCTGTTTCTATAGCAGCAGATAGTCTTCCTGGGGTTTATTAGGATCATTATCTGTTTCTATAGCAGCAGCTACTCTTCCTGGGGTTTATTAGGATCATTATCTGTTTCTATAGCAGCAGCTACTATTCCTGGGGTTTATTAGGATCATTATCTGTTTCTAAAGCAGCAGATAGTCTTCCTGGGGTTTATTAGGATCATTATCTGTTTCTATAGCAGCAGATAGTCTTCCTGGGGTTTATTAGGATCATTATCTGTTTCTAAAGCAGCAGCTACTATTCCTGGGGTTTATTAGGATCATTATCTGTTTCTATAGTAGCAGCTACTCTTCCTGGGGTTTATTAGGATCATTATCTGTTTCTATAGCAGCAGCTACTCTTCCTGGGGTTTATTAGGATCATTATCTGTTTCTATAGCAGCAGCTACTCTTCCTGGGGTTTATTAGGATCATTATCTGTTTCTATAGCAGCAGATAGTCTTCCTGGGGTTTATTAGGATCATTATCTGTTTCTATAGCAGCAGCTACTATTCCTGGGGTTTATTAGGATCATTATCTGTTTCTATAGTAGCAGATACTCTTCCTGGGGTTGATTAGGATCCCCATGAGCTGTTTCTAAAGCAGCAGATACTCTTCCTGGCGTTCCACACAAAACAGGAAACATGACATAATAAAGAACATCAATAGACAAGAACAGCTGAAGGACAGAAATACATCCATTTAAATAAATATATTTAACAATACACACTACATATCAATACACTCTACATATCGATACACAAACTATCTAGGTCAAATATGGGAGAGGCGTTGTGCCACGAGATGTTGCTTTATCTGTTTTCTGAAACCAGGTTTGTTGTTTATTTCAGCGATATGAGATGGGAGGAAGTTCCATGCAATAAGGGCTCTATATAATACTGTACGCTTTCTTCAATTTGTTCTGGATTAGAGAAGGGGGGGAGAGGGACACATGAACAGGGGAGGGAGAGAAGGGGGAGAGAGGGACACAGGAACAGGGGAGGGAGAGAAGGGGAGAGGGACACAGGAACAGGGGCAGGGGGGTTGGGGGAGAGGGACACAGGAACAGGGGAGGGAGAGAAGGGGAGAGGGACACAGGAACAGGGGAGGGAGAGAAGGGGAGAGGGACACAGGAACAGGGGAGGGAGAGAAGGGGAGAGGGACACAGGAACAGGGGAGGGAGAGAAGGGAAGAGGGACACAGGAACAGGGGAGGGAGAGAAGGGGAGAGGGACACAGGAACAGGGGAGGGAGAGAAGGGGGGGAGAGGGACACAGGAACGGGGGGAGAGGGACACAGGAACAGGGGAGGGAGAGAAGGGAGGAACAGGGGGAAGGAGTGTCAGCTGACTGTGTAGATCTATAGAACTGAAGTCTGGACATCATGTGACAGATCTACTGGTCTGTTGGTCAGGTCCTCCATGGAGGTGAGCTGTAGATCCGTAATTTCTACCTCCTCCTCCTCCTGCTGCAGCTGCTGTTGGGTTAGAGAGGGGTCCAGGTCCCACGGGTCCAGAACAGCAATTCTAGAGGAGAGAAGGAAGTAGAATGGGTTAAAGAAACAATAGGAGAGATAAGCAGGGTAGAAAATACAGAGAGAGAAGGACTGGGAGAGAGGGGAGAGATGGGGAAAGAGGAGGAGAGAGGGGGAAAGAGGAGGAGAGAGGGGTAAAGAGGAGGAGAGAGGGGAGAGAGAAGAGAGAGAGAGAGGAGAGGGGGTACAAGGAAGGGGAAGGAAGGGGGAGGATCAGAGAGAAAAAGTGAGGGAGAAGGAGAAAGAGAAAAATATAGAAAGAGGGAGAGAGAGAAAATGACAGAAAGAGACTACTTTTTCCAAATCTCTAACCTTCTTTCTTAGTGTACTTTCCTTGATGTGGATTAGGTCTGCAGTAAGGCAGTATAATACTCTGGCTTCAGCTGGACTGAGGTCTGCAGTAAGGCAGTATACTACTCTGGCTTCAGCTGGACTGAGGTCTGTAGTAAGGCAGTATAATACTCTGGCTTCAGCTGGACTGAGGTCTGCAGTAAGGCAGTATAATACTCTGGCTTCAGCTGGACTGAGGTCTGCAGTAAGGCAGTATAATACTCTGACTTCAGCTGGACTGAGGTCTGTAGTAAGGCAGTATAATACTCTGGTTTCAGCTGGACTGAGGTCTGCAGTAAGGCAGTATAATACTCTGGCTTCAGCTGGACTGAGGTCTGCAGTAAGGCAGTATAATACTCTGGCTTCAGCTGGATTGAGGTCTGCAGTAAGGCAGTATAATACTCTGGCTTCAGCTGGACTGAGGTAAGGCAGTATAATACTCTGGCTTCAGCTGGACTGAGGTCAACAGTAAGGCAGTATAATACTATGGTTTTAGCTGGACTGAGGTCTGTAGTAAGGCAGTATAATACTGTGGTTTCAGCTGGACTGAGGTCTGCAGTAAGGCAGTATAATACTCTGGCTTCAGCTGGACTGAGGTCTGTAGGAAGGCAGTATAATACTCTGGCTTCAGCTGGACTGAGGTCTGTGGTAAGGCAGTATAATACTCTGGCTTCAGCTGGACTGAGGTCTGTAGGAAGGCAGTATAATACTCTGGCTTCAGCTGGACTGAGGTCTGTAGTAAGGCAGTATAATACTCTGGCTTCAGCTGGACTGAGGTCTGAAGTAAGGCAGTATAATACTCTGGCTTCTGCTGGACTGAGGTATGTAGTAAGGCAGTATAATACTCTGGCTTCAGCTGGACTGAGGTATGTAGTAAGGCAGTATAATACTCTGGTTTCAGCTGGACTGAGGTCTGTAGTAAGGCAGTATAATACTCTGGCTTCAGCTGGACTGAGGTCTGTAGTAAGGCAGTATAATACTCTGGCTTCAGCTGGACTGAGGTAAGGCAGTATAATACTCTGGCTTCAGCTGGACTGAGGTCTGCAGTAAGGCAGTATGGTACTCTGGCTTCAGCTGGACTGAGGTAAGGCAGTATAATACTCTGGTTTCAGCTGGACTGAGGTAAGGCAGTATAATACTCTGGCTTCAGCTGGACTGAGGTAAGGCAGTATAATACTCTGGCTTCAGCTGGACTGAGGTCTGCAGTAAGGCAGTATAATACTCTGGCTTCAGCTGGACTGAGGTCTGCAGTAAGGCAGTATAATACTCTGGCTTCAGCTGGACTGAGGTCTGCAGTAAGGCAGTATAATACTCTGGCTTCAGCTGGATTGAGGTCTGCAGTAAGGCAGTATAATACTCTGGCTTCAGCTGGACTGAGGTCTGTAGTAAGGCAGTATAATACTCTGGCTTCAGCTGGACTGAGGTCTGTAGTAAGGCAGTATAATACTCTGGCTTCAGCTGGACTGAGGTATGTAGTAAGGCAGTATAATACTCTGGCTTCAGCTGGATTGAGGTCTGCAGTAAGGCAGTATAATACTCTGGCTTCAGCTGGACTGAGGTATGTAGTAAGGCAGTATAATACTCTGGCTTCAGCTGGACTGAGGTCTGCAGTAAGGCAGTATAATACTCTGGCTTCAGCTGGACTGAGGTCTGTAGTAAGGCAGTATAATACTCTGGCTTCAGCTGGACAAACTAACTCATGTCATGTGACCCTCCTGGGCACTGACTACAGATCAACAGACCAAGAACAGACTTTGCCCAAACTCAGACTCAGAGGCAGGAAACCATGCTGAGACACACAGGTAATAGATAAAATGTACACTGATATTCACTGAGTTTACAAAAACCTTAAGAACACCTTCCTAATATTGAGTTGTTACTTTTTTAAACTGTGCATTTGTTGGTTAAGGGCTTGTCAGTAAGTATTTCACAGTGAAGTCTAAACCTGTTGTATTCTGCACCTCACTATGTTGTTGTTGTTGTTGTTGTTGTTGTTGTTGGGCGGTGGTCATAAACGCTGGTTCTGAAGAGCTACAGGGCTGTGCAGGCTTTTGTTACAGCCCAACACTAACACTCTTGATTCAGCTCATTGTTAGCTTGAGGACTGGTTGAATCGGGTGGTCTTCAGTGCAGGGTTGGAACTAAAGCCTGCACTCCCTGTACCTCTTCAGGACCAGGTTAGGAAACCAACATATCTGTATTGAGTAAAAGACAGACTGCAGGTTTTTGTTGGCAGCAAAACAACCTTATTCTTTACTCTGATAAACCGCAAAATGTTAAGCAAAGAATCATGGGTAATGTAGTTGCATGCACAATTCTTGAGATGAGTAAAAAAAAAAAAATGCTATGTAAATCGACATTCTTTATACTGCATTGCTGATAGGAGCCTCTTTCAGAGTTCTCACACCGCCTGGTAGAGCTCTGTCATTTCCAAAGTAAACATTGTTGTAAAAAGAGAAGAAGAAGAAGAAGTATTGGAAGTAATTTATTTTGCGTCGTTAGCAAATAGGAATTTAAGGTGGGATATCTGTTTCGACGGTTAAAGGGTTAATGGGGGTTGATCACAGTTTGGACATGGACACCTGGGTTGTGTTCAGTAACCAAGTAATTGGTAAGTAATTGGTAAGTAATTGGTAAGTAATTGGTAAGTAATTGGTAAGTAATTGGTAAGTAATTGGTAAGTAATTAAAATACAGGAGTTATTTTTTATTTTGTTTAACCTTTATTGAACTAGGCAAGTCAGGAACAAATTATTATTTACAATGACGGCCTACCCCGGCCAAACCTGGACGATGCTGGGCCAATTGTGTACCGTCATATGGGACTCCCAATCACGGCCGGATGTGACACAGCCTGGATAATGTTAAGGTAATGTAGCTTCAGGACTCACTGTTGGCATTGTCCATCTCCGGCTGGTAGAGTCTCTTCATTACACAGTGCTGTACGTGTCCCCTCCTCACACAGCCTGGCTGGGGCTGGGCTGCTACACAGAGACGCAGTTTCACACATCAACCCTGCATCCTAACCAGACACTTTACAGAAACATCAACCCTCATTTTAACTATAACCTCAATCTCCAAGAAAGAGAAGACATTTAAAGAAGATGTTCCAGAATGGGTATATTTCACAGTTCTAATGTAGAACGTTAAGGTGTTCCAGAATGTGTATATTTCACAGTTCTAAGGTAGAATGTTATTGTGTTCCAGAATGGGTATATTTCACAGTTCTAAGGTAGAATGTTAAGGTGTTCCAGAATGGGTATATTTCATAGTTCTAAGGTAGAACGTTAAGGTGTTCCAGAATGGGTATATTTCATAGTTCTAAGGTAGAACGTTAAGGTGTTCCAGAATGGGTATATTTCATAGTTCTAAGGTAGAATGTTAAGGTGTTCCAGAATGGGTATATTTCATAGTTCTAAGGTAGAATGTTAAGGTGTTCCAGAATGGGTATATTTCATAGTTCTAATGTAGAACGTTAAGGTGTTCCAGAATGGGTATATTTCATAGTTCTAAGGTAGAATGTTAAGGTGTTCCAGAATGGGTATATTTCATAGTTCTAAGGTAGAATGTTAAGGTGTTCCAGAATGGGTATATTTCATAGTTCTAAGGTAGCATGTTTAATGTATTTCCCATTCTTTACTAGTCCCTCATCTCTACCTCTTGTTCCAGGCTTAGTACAGTACCTACAGACCCACCTGTTAGTTTGGTTTCTACCTACAGACCCACCTGTTAGTTTGGTTTCTACCTACAGACCCACCTGTTAGTTTGGTTTCTACCTACAGGACCCACCTGTTAGTTTGGTTCCTACCTACAGACCAACCTATTAGTTTGGTTTCGACCTACAGACCCACCTGTCAGTTTGGTTTGTACCTACAGACCCACCTGTTAGTTTGGTTTCTACCTACAGACCCACCTGTTAGTTTGGTTTCTACCTACAGACCCACCTGTTAGTTTCATCTCTACCTACAGACCCACCTGTTAGTTTGGTTTCTACCTACATACCCACCTGTTAGTTTGGTTTCTACCTACAGACCCACCTGTTAGTTTGGTTTCTACCTACAGACCGACCAGTTAGTTTCATCTCTACCTACAGACCTACCTGTTAGTTTGGTTTCTACCTACAGACCCACCTGTTAGTTTGGTTTCTACCTACAGACCCACCTGTTAGTTTGGTTTCTACCTACATACCCACCTGTTAGTTTGGTTTCTACCTACATACCCACCTGTTAGTTTGGTTTCTACCTACAGACCCACCTGTTAGTTTGGTTTCTACCTACAGACCTACCTGTTAGTTTGGTTTCTACCTACAGACCCACCTGTTAGTTTGGTTTCTACCTACAGACCCACCTGTTAGTTTGGTTTCTACCTACAGACCCACCTGTTAGTTTGGTTTCTACCTACAGACCCACCTCTTAGTTTGGTTTCTACCTACAGACCCACCTGTTAGTTTGGTTTCTACCTACAGACCCACCTGTTAGTTTCATCTCTACCTACAGACCCACCTGTTAGTTTGGTTTCTACCTACATACCCACCTGTTAGTTTGGTTTCTACCTACAGACCCACCTGTTAGTTTGGTTTCTATTTACAGACCCACCTGTTAGTTTGGTTTCTACCTACAGACCCACCTCTTAGTTTGGTTTCTACCTACAGACCTACCTGTTAGTTTCATCTCTATCTACAGACTCACCTGTTAGTTTGGTTTCTACCTACAGACCCACCTGTTAGATTGATCTCTACCTACAGACCCACCTGTTAGTTTGGTTTCTACCTACAGACCCACCTGTTAGTTTGGTTTCTACCTACAGACCCACCTGTTAGTTTGGTTTCTACCTGTTAGTTCCATCTCTACCTACAGACCCACCTGTTAGTTTGGTTTCTACCTACAGACCCACCTGTTAGTTTTGTCACGACACTTGAGGACGTAGACAATGATGACGATGGTCTCCAGCACCAGAAACACAGCAGCAGAGATGGCTCCTATCTTCCAGGCTTCCAGGCCTGATTCTGAACAGGAGATTAGAGGAGGAGAGGAGAATAGAGGAGAGAGAGGTACATTAACACAGCAGCAGAGATGGCTCTTATCTTCCAGGCTTCCAGACCTGATTCTGAACAGGAGATGAGAGGAGGAGAGGAGAATAGAGGAGAGAGAGGTACATTAACACAGCAGCAGAGATGGCTCTTATCTTCCAGGCTTCCAGACCTGATTCTGAAAAGGAGATGAGAGGAGGAGAGGAGAAGAGAGGAGAGAGAGGTACGTTAACACAGCAGCAGAGATGGCTCTAATCGTACAATCTTCCAGACCTGATTCTGAACAGGAAATGAGAGGAGGAGAGGAGAAGAGAGGAGAGAGAGGTACGTTAACACAGCATCAGACATGGCTCTAATCGTACAAGCTTCCAGGCCTGATTCTGAACAGGGGATGAGAGGAGGAGAGGAGAAGAGAGGAGAGAGAGGTACATTAACACAGCATCAGACATGGCTCCAATCGTACAAGCTTCCAAGCATCAGATTTTTACAGTGTTGTGTAGATGGGAAAAAGCTGCTCTTGAAATATTTTTGCTATGTTTGTCAAAAGAGAGATCAGGGTCCAGAGTAACGCAGAGGTCCTTCACAGACTACTACTATCTTCTATTTCTGTAGTGTGAGACAGCTTGATGTACCAGGACACCCCCTGGACAGGACACTAGTCTATCTCCTGTTTCTGTAGGGAGACAGCTTGATGTACAGGACACCCCCTGGACAGGAAACTAGTCTATCTCCTGTTTCTGTAGTGTGAGACAGCTTGATGTACAGGACACCCCCTGGACAGGACACTAGTCTATCTCCTGTTACAGTAGTGTGAGACAGCTTGATGTACCAGGACACCCCCTGGACAGGACACTAGTCTATCTCCTGTTACAGTAGTGTGAGACAGCTTGATGTACCAGGAAACTAGTCTATATCCTGTTTCTGTAGGGAGACAGCTTGATGTACCAGGACACCCCCTGGACAGGACACTAGTCTATCTCCTGTTACAGTAGTGTGAGACAGCTTGATGTACCAGGACACCCCCTGGACAGGACACTAGTCTATCTCTTGTTACAGTAGTGTGAGACAGCTTGATGTACCAGGACACCCCCTGGACAGGACACTAGTCTATCTCCTGTTTCTGTAGTGTAGTGTGAGACAGCTTGATGTACCAGGACACCCCCTGGACAGGACACTAGTCTATCTCCTGTTTCTGTAGTGTGAGACAGCTTGATGTAACAGGACACCCCCTGGACAGGACACTAGTATATCTCCTGTTTCTGTAGGGAGACAGCTTGATGTACCAGGACACCCCCGGGACAGGACACTAGTCTATCTCCTGTTACAGTAGTGAGACAGCTTGATGTACCAGAACACCCCCTGGACAGGACACTAGTCTATCTCCTGTTACAGTAGTGAGACAGCTTGATGTACCAGGACACCCCCTGGACAGGACACTAGTCTATCTCCTGTTTCTGTAGTGAGGCAGCTTGATGTACCAGGACACCCCCTGGACAGGACACTAGTCTATCTCCTGTTTCTGTAGGGAGACAGCTTGATGTAACAGGACACACCCTGGACAGGACACTAGTCTATATCCTGTTTCTATAGGGAGACAGATTGATGTACCAGGACACCCCCTGGACAGGACACTAGTCTATCTCCTGTTTCTGTAGGGAGACAGATTGATGTACCAGGACACCCCCTGGACAGGACACTAGTCTATCTCCTGTTACAGTAGTGAGACAGCTTGATGTACCAGGACACCCCCTGGACAGGACACTAGTCTATCTCCTGTTTCTGTAGGGAGACAGCTTGATGTACCAGGACACTAGTCTATCTTCTGTTTCTGTAGTGAGACAGCTTGATGTACAGGACACCCCCTGGACAGGAAACTAGTCTATCTCCTGTTTCTGTAGTGTGAGACAGCTTGATGTACAGGACACCCCCTGGACAGGACACTAGTCTATCTCCTGTTACAGTAGTGTGAGACAGCTTGATGTACCAGGACACCCCCTGGACAGGACACTAGTCTATCTCCTGTTACAGTAGTGTGAGACAGCTTGATGTACCAGGAAACTAGTCTATATCCTGTTTCTGTAGGGAGACAGCTTGATGTACCAGGACACCCCCTGGACAGGACACTAGTCTATCTCCTGTTTCTGTAGTGTAGTGTGAGACAGCTTGATGTACCAGGACACCCCCTGGACAGGACACTAGTCTATCTCCTGTTTCTGTAGTGTGAGACAGCTTGATGTAACAGGACACCCCCTGGACAGGACACTAGTATATCTCCTGTTTCTGTGGGGAGACAGCTTGATGTACCAGGACACCCCCGGGACAGGACACTAGTCTATCTCCTGTTACAGTAGTGAGACAGCTTGATGTACCAGGACACCCCCTGGACAGGACACTAGTCTATCTCCTGTTACAGTAGTGAGACAGCTTGATGTACCAGGACACCCCCTGGACAGGACACTAGTCTATCTCCTGTTTCTGTAGTGAGGCAGCTTGATGTACCAGGACACCCCCTGGACAGGACACTAGTCTATCTCCTGTTTCTGTAGGGAGACAGCTTGATGTAACAGGACACACCCTGGACAGGACACTAGTCTATATCCTGTTTCTATAGGGAGACAGATTGATGTACCAGGACACCCCCTGGACAGGACACTAGTCTATCTCCTGTTTCTGTAGGGAGACAGATTGATGTACCAGGACACCCCCTGGACAGGACACTAGTCTATCTCCTGTTTCTGTAGGGAGACAGCTTGATGTACCAGGACACTAGTCTATCTTCTGTTTCTGTAGTGAGACAGCTTGATGTACAGGACACCCCCTGGACAGGAAACTAGTCTATCTCCTGTTTCTGTAGTGTGAGACAGCTTGATGTACAGGACACCCCCTGGACAGGACACTAGTCTATCTCCTGTTACAGTAGTGTGAGACAGCTTGATGTACCAGGACACCCCCTGGACAGGACACTAGTCTATCTCCTGTTACAGTAGTGTGAGACAGCTTGATGTACCAGGAAACTAGTCTATATCCTGTTTCTGTAGGGAGACAGCTTGATGTACCAGGACACCCCCTGGACAGGACACTAGTCTATCTCCTGTTTCTGTAGTGTAGTGTGAGACAGCTTGATGTACCAGGACACCCCCTGGACAGGACACTAGTCTATCTCCTGTTTCTGTAGTGTGAGACAGCTTGATGTAACAGGACACCCCCTGGACAGGACACTAGTATATCTCCTGTTTCTGTGGGGAGACAGCTTGATGTACCAGGACACCCCCGGGACAGGACACTAGTCTATCTCCTGTTACAGTAGTGAGACAGCTTGATGTACCAGGACACCCCCTGGACAGGACACTAGTCTATCTCCTGTTACAGTAGTGAGACAGCTTGATGTACCAGGACACCCCCTGGACAGGACACTAGTCTATCTCCTGTTTCTGTAGTGAGGCAGCTTGATGTACCAGGACACCCCCTGGACAGGACACTAGTCTATCTCCTGTTTCTGTAGGGAGACAGCTTGATGTAACAGGACACCCCCTGGACAGGACACTAGTCTATATCCTGTTTCTATAGGGAGACAGATTGATGTACCAGGACACCCCCTGGACAGGACACTAGTCTATCTCCTGTTTCTGTAGGGAGACAGATTGATGTACCAGGACACCCCCTGGACAGGACACTAGTCTATCTCCTGTTACAGTAGTGAGACAGCTTGATGTACCAGGACACCCCCTGGACAGGACACTAGTCTATCTCCTGTTTCTGTAGGGAGACAGCTTGATGTACCAGGACACTAGTCTATCTTCTGTTTCTGTAGTGAGACAGCTTGATGTACAGGACACCCCCTGGACAGGACACTAGTCTATCTCCTGTTTCTGTAGTGTGAGACAGCTTGATGTACAGGACACCCCCTGGACAGGACACTAGTCTATCTCCTGTTACAGTAGTGTGAGACAGCTTGATGTACCAGGACACCCCCTGGATAGGACACTAGTCTATATCCTGTTACAGTAGTGTGAGACAGCTTGATGTACCAGGAAACTAGTCTATCTCCTGTTACAGTAGTGTGAGACAGCTTGATGTACCAGGACACCCCCTGGACAGGACACTAGTCTATCTCCTGTTTCTGTAGTGTAGTGTGAGACAGCTTGATGTACCAGGACACCCCCTGGACAGGACACTAGTCTATCTCCTGTTTATGTAGTGTGAGACAGCTTGATGTAACAGGACACCCCCTGGACAGGACACTAGTATATCTCCTGTTTCTGTAGGGAGACAGCTTGATGTACCAGGACACCCCCGGGACAGGACACTAGTCTATCTCCTGTTACAGTAGTGAGACAGCTTGATTTACCAGGACACCCCCTGGACAGGACACTAGTCTATCTCCTGTTTCAGTAGTGAGACAGCTTGATGTACAGGACACCCCCTGGACAGGACACTAGTCTATCTCCTGTTTCTATAGGGAGACAGCTTGATGTACCGGGACACCCCCTGGACAGGACACTAGTCTATCTCCTGTTACACTAGTGTGGTAAACCAAAGTGTGCCATTGGTTTACCGTTGTCATGTCGATTATTGTTACATTGTCCGTTGGTTCGTGTGAGTAGCTGTGTTGTTTGGGATTTCGTGCCACGTATTTTGTGCAGGTGATTACGGGTCTCGTCCCGTGGTGTTAATCATTGTCTTATTTATTCGAGGTACTCCTCGCTCTTTTGTTTGGGATTCAACCCTGTGTTTTGTTTACGTTTTTGTTTGGTTTTCGGTCCCGTGCCGTCGCACTGCACGCTGTAATTTGGGAAATTAAACCCCCTATTACGCATTCCTGCGCCTGTCTCCCGACACATTTAAACCAGCGTGATAAATACAGCCCTTAGCTGTGGTATATTGGCACTATACACCAGAAACCACAGATCTGCCTTATTGCTATAATACAGTTAGTTACCTGTTGTCTGTAGTTATAATACAGGATACAGTTCCCTGTTGTCAGTAGTTATAATACAGGATACAGTTCCCTGTTGTCTGTAGTTATAATACAGGATACAGTTCCCTGAGTTGTCAGTACCTGTAGTGACCTCCACCACCTTATTGGTCTCTCCTGACTCCTCCTCATTGGCCCTGGCAGAAATGTCCTCCACAAAGTTATCCAGAGTAGAAATGACCTCATCAGGGTCAAAGTTCAAAAGGTTGTCCTGAAACGTGATGATCTTGTTGGCGTCGTTCGACTCCAGATCCACACCCTCCAGGATCTCCTCCCCTCCCATGGTGTTGCTCTCCGTCTCTCCCCGAGGACGGTGGGGGCTGAGTGGGCTAGCGGGGTCCCGAGACTTCCCTGGTATGGATCTCATGGAGCCTTCAACTGGGTCCAGCAGCACTTCTAGAGGAGGGGTCAGATATTTGGCACACATGTGTGAATGAGAGTGAGAAGGGCCCAAAGCCTAGGGTAGGGGAACTATAGAGTGGACCTATGGAATGTAGGGGCTAACGTGTGTGTGTGTGTGTGTGTGTGTGTGTGTGTGTGTGTGTGTGTGTGTGTGTGTGTGTGTGTGTGTGTGTGTGTGTGTGTGTGTGTGTGTGTGTGTGTGTGTGTGTGTGGTGTGTGTGTGTGTGTGGAGTAATCTCAGTCAGAAAATTCAGTGCCTTATGAATGATTACATTGTCTCTGTAACCAACACATACGATCCCTCAGTCAAGCAGTGAATTTCAAACACAGGTTCAAACACAAAGTCCAGGGAGGTTTTCCAATGCCTCACAAAGGGCACATGTTGGTAAATTGGTCAAAAGCATTGAACATCCCTTTGAGCATGTTGAAGTTATTAATTACACTTTGAATGGTGTATCAATACACCCAGTCACTACAAAGATACAGGCATCCTTCCTAACTCAGTTGCCGGAGAGGAGGGAAACTGCTCAGGGATTTCACCATGAGGCCAATGGTGATTTTAGTTACAGTTACAGAGTTTAATGGCTGTGATGGGAGAAAACTAAGAATGGATCAACAACATTGTAGTTATTCCACAGTACCAACATACATGACAGAGGGAAAAGAAGGAAGCAAATAATAATAACAGAATACAAATAATTCTAAAACAGAATGCAAATAATTCTAAAACAGAATGCAAATAATTCTAAAACAGAATACAAATAATTCTAAAACAGAATGCAAATAATTCTAAAACAGAATACAAATAATTCTAAAACAGAATACAAATAATTCTGAAACAGAATGCAAATAATTCTAAAACAGAATACAAATAATTCTAAAACAGAATACAAATAATTCTAAAACAGAATACAAATAATTCTAAAACAGAATACAAATAATTCTGAAACAGAATGCAAATAATTCTAAAACAGAATACAAATAATTCTAAAACAGAATACAAATAATTCTAAAACAGAATACAAATAATTCTAAAACAGAATACAAATAATTCTAAAACAGAATACAAATAATTCTAAAACAGAATACAAATAATTCTAAAACAGAATACAAATAATTCTAAAACAGAATACAAATAATTCTAAAACAGAATACAAATAATTCTGAAACAGAATACAAATAATTCTAAAACAGAATACAAATCATTCTGAAACAGAATACCAATCATTGCAACAAGGCACTAAAGTAATACTGCAAAGAATGTGGCAAAGCAATTCACTTTTATCCTAAATACAAAGTGTTATGTTTGGGTCAAATCCAATACATTGCTAAGTACCACTCTCCATATTTTCAAGAATAGTGTTGGCTGCATCATGTTATGGGTATGCTTGTAATCGTTAAGTACTGGGGAGTTTTTTGGGATAAAAAAAAGAAACGGAATGGAGCTAAACAGGCAAAATCCTAGAAGAAAACCTGGATCAGTCTGCTTTCCAACAGGGTGTCACGTTCGTTGAATGGAGGAAACCAAGGCGCAGCGTGAGATGAACACATCTTATTTTAATGAAGACAAAGAAACACTTAAACAAACTACAAAAAGAAACATGAAGCTAAATATAGTGCTGACACAGGCAACTAACACATAGACAATGACCCACGAATTACCCAAGGAATATGGCTGCCTAAATATGGTTCCCAATCAGAGACAACGATAAACAGCTGCCTCTGATTGAGAACCAATCTAGGCAACCATAGACATACAAAACACCTAGACTAGTAAACACCCATAGACATACAAAACCCCTAGACAAAAACACATACATCACCCATGTCACACCCTGACCTAACCAAAACAATAAAGAAAACAAAGAATACTAAGGTCAGGGCGTGGCACTGGGAGATGAAGGCCAAATCTACACTGGAGTCGATTACGAAGAAGACTGTGAATGTTCATGAGCGGCCGAGTTACAGTTTTGACTGAAATCTACATGAAAATCTATGGAAAGACCTGAAAAATGGTTGTCTAACAATGATCAACAACCAATAAGACAGAACTTGAAGAAGTTTGGAAAGAATAATGGGCACAATCCAGGTGTGTAAATCTCTTAGAAACTTTTCCAGAGACTTCCAGCTGTAATGGCTGCCCAAGGTGATTCTAACAGGTATTGACTCCGGGGGTTGAACACTTATCTAATCAATACATTTTTCTTTTGTTTTTCATGTTCCACTTCAGTTTACCTTGGTTCTCTGCTTGACTGGTTTCTGGTGTCTCCTCTTCAACGGCCTCTCCTCCTTCTCCTCCTCCTGCTGCACCTCCTCCTCCTTCTCCTCCTCTTGCTGCACCTCCTCCTCCTTCTTCTCCTCCTGTTTCACCTCCTCCTCCTTCTCCTCCTCCTGCTTCACCTCCAAGCTGGTCTGCAGCTCCTATCATCACTCCTTCATCTCTCTCTTCCTCTTCCACACTCTCTCCATCCCTTTCCTCCTCTCCCCCTATCGCCTCACCCCCTGCGTCCCCAATCACTACTTCAGCTCCAGCCTCTTCCTCCTCCACAACCACCACACTTTCCTCCATCCTTCCCTCCTCCCCCTCTCCTCCCACCACCACCACCACCTCCTCCTTCCCTCCCTCCTCTTCAACTGGCTCCCCCACTACCGACTGAGTAGTATTCATTTCCTCATAGTCTTCCACCCCCACCTCCCCACCTAACCCCTCACCTCCCTCATCTTCCACCTCCACCTCCCCCTCTCGCTCCTTCTCTCCTCCAGCCTCCTCAGTCACAGTCTCCTGCTCTGTCTGCACCTCGTCCTCCTCCACCATTTCGGTTGCTAATTTCTCCTCTATCGCCTCCTCCTCTCCCGCCGCCTCCTCCTCCTCTCCCTCCGTCTCCTCTACGTCTACCTCTCTTCCTCCCTTCTCCTCCTCCTCTTCTTCTGGGAGGGTAGTTTCCTCCTCCTCCTTTTCTAGGAAGGTAGTATCCTGCACAACCTTTCCCTCAGTGAGGGGAAAAACAGGGGCCTCCACTAGTTGATCTTTCACCTCCTCTGCTATACTCTCCTCCTCAGACTCAGCTGCTGTCTCTCCCAGCACCTCCTCTCTCCCCACCTCCTCCTCTACAGACACAGCTTCAGTGGCCTCCCCTTCTCCTCCAACCTCCACCTCCTCTTCCACCACTTCAGTCAAGGCATCCTCCTGTTCTCCTTGCTCCTCCACCTCTCCTTCCTCCTCTACCTCCACCACCTCCTGCTCCCGTCCTCCTCCTCCTCCAAACTCCTCCTCCACTCCATCCTCTACTTCAACCAGCTCCTCCTTCCCCTCCCCTTGTACCTCCTTCAGCACTTCTCCCATAGCGGCCTCCACCACCCTCTCTACCAGCTCCTTCAGCACCTCCTCGACCCCCGGCTCCTCGGCCAGCTCCGAGGCCTCCTGCACGGCGTCCTCCACCTCCTTCAGGCTGGGCGTAGCACCCTCCGGGAGCACCTCCTCCTGCTCTGGTTCCGGAGGAATCTCTGGTGCCTCTTGGAGGGTTACTTCCATAGAGGGCAAGGTGGACGTTGACAGGTCTGCATAGGGGAAATACACACATATTTTACATGTAGAAATGTATTTTATAATATACAGAACCAGTCAAATGTTTGGACACACCGACTCATTCAAAGGTTTTTATTTATTTGGACTATGTTCTACATTGTAGAATAATAGTGAAGACATCAAAACTATGAAATAACACATGGATTCATGTAGTAACCAAAAAAGTGTTAAACAAATCAAACAATATGTTATATTCTTCAAAGTAGCCACCCTTGTTTGTCTACTGTCTCTCTTGTTTTCTACTGTCTCTTGTGTTTCTATTGTATCTCTTGTTTTCTACTGTCTCTTGTTTCTCTACTGTGCCTCTTGTTTTTCTACTGTGTCTTTATTGTGATGTTATCTAACTGTAATTAATTATTCATAGTAATAACTAATGGTGCTTAGTTGTGGCCCATCAGTGTGTGGTCCATGGACTGTGATGTGGTGATATTAACCCACATTTTGTTTGCTTTTAAGTCCTCTCCAAACGAAACACCCCATCATAAACGCAATGTGATTTATCTAAACAATATAACATTTTATAAATGTTCCTTACTTGTTTGAAAGACAATAAACCAAAATAGTAGATTTATACCAACCCAGCCTTTTCCAGCAGAGAGACTGGCGAGAGTCAGGCAACACGATACTTTGTACTAGCTAGTCAACTACTACTATTTATATTTTACTGTTGGCATTTCTCTCCCAAGCCAACAAAGACCCAGGGTCCAACCCAGCTCAACCACTAGTCAAATCAAATCAAATCAAATTTATTTATATAGCCCTTCTTACATCAGCTGATATCTCAAAGTGCTGTACAGAAACCCAGCCTAAAACCCCAAACAGCAAGCAATGCAGGTGTAGAAGCACGGTGGCTAGGAAAAACTCCCTAGAAAGGCCAAAACCTAGGAAGAAACCTAGAGAGGAACCAGGCTATGAGGGATGGCCAGTACATAAGAGCACAAACATTCTCATAAAATTCTCACTATAATTCTCACAACATTCCCAAGGGGACCCCAATCCATCTTACCTTGAGACTTGCATTGACGTATCAGGTAAACAACAACAACAACAACAACAACAATCAATCCTTTCAGAAAACTGGAAGCCATTTTGTCAAAACAAAACTCACAGAAACACCCCAAAACTAAACTCCAATCACAGTCCCCGCTGCCTCTCTTTCTCCTCGTCCAGTCAGTGTGTCTGTTTGTCCAACAGAACGTGTTGAGCTGACAGCCCTGGGCAATCAGATAGTAAGACGTGCAGGCCCAGGTTGGGTGATGTCATCATGTGACGTCAGACAGATGAGAGAACAGACAACACCATGTTACATATCATCTATACCCCTGGACGTCCCGTTACCTGTGTGTGTGTGTGTGTGTGTGTGTGTGTGTGTGTGTGTGTGTGTGTGTGTGTGTGTGTGTGTGTGTGTGTTTTCGTCCATGTGAGTGTGTGTGTGCCTGCATCTGTGTGTGTGTGTGTGTGTATCTGTGTGTGTCCGTGTGTGTGTGTGTGCTCGTATGCATCTGTGCGTCTCTCTCGCTCTTTCTCTGTGGAAGGGGGAAAAGTGTCATGCTGGCGTGAAATGCTGGTGGGGTTCTTAGCACACAGATCATGAACCCTACTCTAATTATAGGACTACTGTGAGTTACACTGTGGAGGGTCAGGGAGGCTACAGTAGAGATAGGACTGCTGTGAGTTAGAGAGGCTACAGTAGAGATAGGACTGCTGTGAGTTAGAGAGGCTACAGTAGAGATAGGACTGCTGTGAGTTAGAGAGGCTACAGTAGAGATAGGACTGCTGTGAGTTAGAGAGGATACAGTAGAGATAGGACTGGTGTGAGTTAGAGAGGCTACAGTAGAGATAGGACTGTTGTGAGTTAGAGAGGCTACAGTAGAGATAGGACTGCTGTGAGTTAGAGAGGCTACAGTAGGCCTGAACATAGAGATAGGACTGCTGGGAGTTAGAGAGGCTGCAGTAGAGATAGGACTGCTGTGAGTTAGAGAGGCTACAGTAGAGATAGGACTGTTGTGAGTTAGAGAGGCTACAGTAGAGATAGGACTGGTGTGAGGTAGGGAGGCTACAGTAGAGATAGGACTGCTGGGAGTTAGGGAGGCTACAGTAGAGATAGGACTGTTGTGAGTTAGAGAGGCTACAGTAGAGATAGGACTGCTGTGAGTTAGACAGGCTACAGTAGAGATAGGACTGCTGGGAGTTAGAGAGGCTACAGTAGAGATAGGACTGGTGTGAGTTAGAGAGGCTACAGTAGAGATAGGACTGGTGTGAGGTAGGGAGGCTACAGTAGAGATAGGACTGCTGGGAGTTAGGGAGGCTACAGTAGAGATACTGTAGGACTGCTGTGAGTTAGAGAGGCTACAGTAGGCCTGAACGTAGAGATAGGACTGCTGTGAGTTAGAGAGGCTACAGTAGAGATAGGACTGCTTTGAGTTAGAGAGGCTACAGTAGGCCTGAACGTAGAGATAGGACTGCTGTGAGTTAGAGAGGCTACAGTAGGCCCTGAACGTAGAGATAGGACTGCTGTGAGTTAGAGAGGCTACAGTAGGCCTGAACGTAGAGATAGGACTGGTGTGAGTTAGAGAGGCTACAGTAGGCCCTGAACGTAGAGATAGGACTGCTGTGAGTTAGAGAGGCTACAGTAGGCCCTGAACGTAGAGATAGGACTGCTGTGAGTTAGAGAGGCTACAGTAGAGATAGGACTGGTGTGAGGTAGGGAGGCTACAGTAGAGATAGGACTGGTGTGAGGTAGGGAGGCTACAGTAGAGATAGGACTGCTGGGAGTTAGAGAGGCTACAGTAGAGATAGGACTGCTGGAAGTTAGAGAGGCTACAGTAGGCCCTGAACGTAGAGATAGGACTGCTGTGAGTTAGGGAGGCTACAGTAGGCCTGAACGTAGAGATAGGACTGCTGTGAGTTAGAGAGGCTACAGTAGGCCTGAACGTAGAGATAGGGCTGCTGTTGTGAGTTAGAGAGGCTGCAGTAGGCCTGAACATAGAGATAGGACTGCTGTGAGTTAGAGAGGCTACAGTAGGCCTGAACGTAGAGATAGGACTGCTGTGAGTTAGAGAGGCTACAGTAGGCCTGAACGTAGAGATAGGACTGCTGTGAGTTAGAGAGGCTACAGTAGAGATAGGACTGCTGTGAGTTAGAGAGGCTACAGTAGGCCTGAACGTAGAGATAGGACTGCTGTGAGTTAGAGAGGCTGCAGTAGAGATACTGTAGGACTGCTGTGAGTTAGAGAGGCTACAGTAGGCCCTGAACGTAGAGATAGGACTGCTGTGAGTTAGAGAGGCTACAGTAGGCCTGAACGTAGAGATAGGACTGCTGTGAGTTAGAGAGGCTACAGTAGAGATAGGACTGCTGTGAGTTAGAGAGGCTACAGTAGGCCTGAACGTAGAGATAGGACTGCTGTGAGTTAGAGAGGCTACAGTAGGCCCTGAACGTAGAGATAGGACTGCTGTGAGTTAGAGAGGCTACAGTAGGCCTGAACGTAGAGATAGGACTGCTGTGAGTTAGAGAGGCTACAGTAGAGATAGGACTGCTGTGAGTTAGAGAGGCTGCAGTAGAGATAGGACTGCTGGGAGTTAGAGAGGCTACAGTAGGCCTGAACGTAGAGATAGGACTGCTGTGAGTTAGAGAGGCTACAGTAGGCCCTGAACGTAGAGATAGGACTGCTGTGAGTTAGAGAGGCTACAGTAGAGATAGGACTGCTGGGAGTTAGAGAGGCTACAGTAGGCCTGAACGTAGAGATAGGACTGCTGTGAGTTAGAGAGGCTACAGTAGGCCCTGAACGTAGAGATAGGACTGCTGTGAGTTAGAGAGGCTACAGTAGAGATAGGACTGCTGGGAGTTAGAGAGGCTACAGTAGGCCTGAACGTAGAGATAGGACTGCTGTGAGTTAGAGAGGCTACAGTAGGCCCTGAACGTAGAGATAGGACTGCTGTGAGTTAGAGAGGCTACAGTAGAGATAGGACTGCTGTGAGTTAGAGAGGCTACAGTAGGCCCTGAACGTAGAGATAGGACTGGTGTGAGTTAGAGAGGCTACAGTAGGCCTGAACGTAGAGATAGGGCAGGTAGATTGGACACAGTCCCCTTAAACCATCATGGCTGCATACGAGAGGCTACAGCAAGCAAAGGTGTAGAGATAGAGTTGGTAGAATGGACAGTCTCTTATAGGTGGGGTAGGGGGGTAGGCCTGAATGTAGAGATAGAGTTGGTAGAATGGACAGTCTCTTATAGGTGGGGTAGGGGGGTAGGCCTGAATGTAGAGATAGAGTTGGTAGAATGGACAGTCTCTTATAGGTGGGGTAGGGGGGTAGGCCTGAATATAGAGATAGATTTGGTAGAATTCATAGTCTCTCATCTTTATAGGTATGTGTGCCGGCTGTGGGGTAGGAGGTGAGAAAGGCAGGCCTGAATGTAGAGATAGGGCTGCTAGAATGGAATCAGTTGCCTAGACGTAGAGATAGGGCTGGTAGAATGAAAACAGTCGCCTAGACGTAGAGATAGAGCTGCTAGAATGGAAACAGTTGCCTAGACATAGAGATAGAGCTGCTAGAATGGAAACAGTTTCCTAGACGTAGATATAGGGTTGCTAGAACGGAAACAGTTGCCTAAATGTAGAGATAGGGCTGCTAGAATGGACACAGTTTCCTTGACATAGCTATAGGGCTGCTAGAATGGATTCAGTTTCCTAGACATAGAGATAGAGCTGCTAGAATAGACAGTTGCCTAGACATAGGGATGGGCCTGCTAGAATGAAAACAGTTGTCTAGACGTAGAGATAGGGCTGCTAGAATGGACACAGTTGCCTAGACATAGAAATAGGTTTGCTAGAATGGATTCAGTTGCCTAGACATAGAAATAGGGCTGCTAGAATGGAATCAGTTGCCTAGACATAGAAATGGGGCTGCTAGAATGGAATCAGTTGCCTAGACATAGAGACAGAGCTGCTAGAATAGACAGTTGCCTAGACGTAGAGATAGGCCTGCTAGAATGAAAACAGTTTGCAAAGAAATTCATTAAAAATCCTACAATGTGATTTTCTGGATTTTTTTCCATCATTTTGTATGTCATAGTTGAAGTGTACCTATGATGAAAATTACAGGCCTCTCTCATCTTTTTAAGTGGGAGAACTTGCACAATTGGTGACTGACTAAATACTTTTTAACCCCACTGTATCTATGGTACTGATAGAGTCCCTGAGGCGAGGTTTATCTATAATTATATATCTATGGTACTGATAGAGTCCCTGAGGAGAGGTTTATCTATAATAATATATCTATGGTACTGATAGAGTTCCTGAGGAGAGGTTTATCTATAATAGTATCTCTATGGTACTGATATAGCTCTCTGAGGAAAGGTGTATCTATAATAGTATCTATATGGTACTGATATAGCTCTCTGAGGAAAGGTGTATCTATAATAGTATCTCTATGGTACTGATAGAGTCCCTGAGGAGAGGTGTATCTATAATAGTATCTCTATGGTACTGATATAGCTCTCTGAGGAAAGGTGTATCTATAATAGTATCTCTATGGTACTGATAGAGTCCCTGAGGAGAGGTGTATCTATAATAGTATCTCTATGGTACTGATAGAGCTCTCTGAGGAGAGGTTTATCTATAATAATATCTCTATGGTACTGATGGAGTCCCTGAGGAGAGGTTTATCTATAATAATATCTCTATGGTACTGATGGAGTCCCTGAGGAGAGGTTTATCTATAATAATATATCTATGGTACTGATGGAGCTCTCTGAGGAGAGGTTTATCTATAATAATATCTCTATGGTACTGATGGAGTCCCTGAGGAGAGGTTTATCTATAATAATATCTCTATGGTACTGATGGAGTCCCTGAGGAGAGGTTTATCTATAATAATATATCTATGGTACTGATGGAGTCCCTGGGGAGAGGTTTATCTATAATATTATATCTATGGTACTGATAGAGTCCATGAGGAGAGATGTATCTATAATAGTATCTATATGGTACTGATAGAGTCCCTGATGAGAGGTGTATCTATAATATTTTATCTATGGTACTGATAGAGTCCCTGAGGAGAGGTGTATCTATAATAGTGCCTCTATGGTACTGATAGAGTCCCTGAGGAGAGATGTATCTATAATAGTGCCTTTATGGTACTGATAGAGTACCTGAGGAGAGGTTTATCTATAGTAATATATCTATGGTACTGATAGAGTCCCTGAGGAGAGTTGTATCTATAATAGTGCCTCTATGGTACTGATAGAGTACCTGAGGAGAGGTTTATCTATAGTAATATATCTATGGTACTGATAGAGTACCTGAGGAGAGGTTTATCTATAATAATATATCTATGGTACTGATAGAGTCCCTGAGGAGAGGTGTATCTATAATAGTGCCTCTATGGTACTGATAGAGTCCCTGAGGAGAGGTTTATCTATAATAATATATCTATGGTACTGATGGAGTCCCTGAGGAGAGGTTTATCTATAATAATATATCTATGGTACTGATGGAGTCCCTGAGGAGAGGTTTATCTATAATAATATATCTATGGTACTGATGGAGTCCCTGAGGAGAGGTTTATCTATAATAATATATCTATGGTACTGATAGAGTCCCTGAGGAGAGGTGTATCTATAATAGTGCCTCTATGGTACTGATAGAGTCCCTGAGGAGAGGTTTATCTATAATAATATATCTATGGTACTGATGGAGTCCCTGAGGAGAGGTTTATCTATAATAATATATCTATGGTACTGATGGAGTCCCTGAGGAGAGGTTTATCTATAATAATATATCTATGGTACTGATGGAGTCCCTGAGGAGAGGTTTATCTATAATAATATATCTATGGTACTGATGGAGTCCCTGAGGAGAGGTTTATCTATAATAATATATATATGGTACTGATAGAGTCCCTGAGGAGAGGTGTATCTATAATAGTGTCTCTATGGTACTGATAGAGCTCTCTGAGGAGAGGTTTATCTATAATAGTATCTCTATGGTACTGATAGAGTCCCTGAGGAGAGGTTTATCTATAATAATATATATATGGTACTGATAGAGTCCCTGAGGAGAGGTTTATCTATAATAATATATATATGGTACTGATAGAGTCCCTGAGGAGAGGTGTATCTATAATAGTGTCTCTATGGTACTGATAGAGTCCATAAGTAGAGGTTTATCTATAATATTTTATCTATGGTACTGATAGAGTCCCTGAGGAGAGGTGTATCTATAATAGTGCCTCTATGGTACTGATAGAGTACCTGAGGAGAGGTGTATCTATAATAGTATCTCTATGGTACTGATAGTCTCTGAGGAGAGGTGTATCTATAATAGTGTCTCTATGGTACTGATAGAGTCCCTGAGGAGAGGTGTATCTATAATAGTGTCTCTATGGTACTGATAGAGTCCCTGATGAGAGGTGTATCTATAATAGTGTCTCTATGGTACGGATAGAGCTCTCCGATGGTACTGCTACTTTTAACCAGTAGATGGCGCCATCCTCCTGAAAAACACCTTCAACATCTGTTGCGGTTGGATCAACTGTACTTAATGTCTGACCTGTGTTTGTCTGATGTGTGTTAGTCAACTACAGTGTTCCTCCTGTAAATATCCACTGGTCTTATTTTTCAAATTTGAATTGTGTGTGTGTGCCAAGTATCATAAAACGCATTGCTATGTGTTGGTACAACGTGGCAGGACTGTCTTATGTCACAGAGGACGTAGAGAGAAACGTAGACAACAACACACCAAAGGTAATACACAGAAAACCCTCACACTCCCGTTCACTCCCTTTCTCTGTCAAACTCTCTCAAACACACACAACAGGAAGCTCCAACTGCACTCTCTCATCTTTTTCTAAAATAAATATTTTGCCCCCAACAGACTATCTAGGACATCCTTTTTTTTGGGTCACCGCGGTAAATTATAGGCAAAGAAAACTTGTGAAATATACTACACAGAGTTACCTTCTTTTATCATTTGCATATGCTCATGATCATAGCCTCCCTGCCGACTCAAACAACAACAACCAACCAACCAACAACAGAACTAATGTATGCGTCGTTATTATTCGTATTTAGAGTAATTTATGCGTAGTTAGAGAGGGGTTAGTATCAAAGGAACGTGGTGAGATGGGGAGAGAGAGAGAGAGAGAGAGAGAGAGAGAGAGAGAGAGAGAGAGAGAGAGAGAGAGAGAGAGAGAGAGAGAGAGAGAGAGAGAGAGAGAGAGAGAGAGAGAGAGAGACAGACAGACAGACAGACAGACAGACAGACAGACAGACAGACAGACAGACAGACAGACAGACAGACAGACAGACAGACAGACAGACAGACAGACAGACAGACAGACAGACAGACAGACAGACAGACAGACAGACAGACAGACAGACAGAGATGGAGAAGGGGTGAGGGAGAGAGAGGTGGGGGGAAAAGAGAGAGAGAGAGAGAGGGGGGAGTGGGGGAGAGGGAGAGAAGCTGTTGATAAGGATGTAAATAAAGTCCAATTATTCAGTGTTTTCTCACTGCCTGAACACACACACACACACACACACACACACACACACACACTTGATCAACAATCCCACTTCAGTAGGAAAAACCATACGTTTCCTTTGACAATGTACACTGTATTAGTGCAGTATATTTGACCCATCCTCATGTGTATGTGAGTGTGTTCTAATCTCGATGACTGTGATCGTCAGTTCCGAGGGAGAATTCTGAACACGTTCCGATTCTAAACCTATGAACACGTTCCGATTCTAAACCTCTGAACACGTTCCGATTCTAAACCTCTAAACTGTCATCCTCTGTGACTCACAAACAACTGCTGTTCACGAAGTGGTATTGTGACTGCTGCCTGCAAAACCCCACAGATCACTAAACACATCACACACATATCACACGCCACAGAGTGTATTCCCGGCCCAGCACCACCCTGTTCCGTTGATCGCTCTTTATGTTGTTTCTGCTTGACAGAATGAAGAAGTGGAACAATTCCCAATTCTTATTTTTACTGAGAGAACAATCATATCCATTTGGAGATGTCTTTTGAATTGTGTGTGTGTGTGTGTGTGTGTGTGTGTGCGTGTGTGTGTGTGTGTGTGTGTGTGTGTGTGTGTGTGTGTGTGTGTGTGTGTGTGTGTGTGTGTGTGTGCGTGCGTGCCCACAGTGACTATATAGGGAACTGGTCTAATGTAGTGTACTCTATAAGACTCAGCCTAAGACCTGGTCTAAAGTAGTGTACTATTTAGGGCCCTGGTCTAAAGTAGTGTACTCTATAAGACTCAGCCTAAGACCTGGTCTAAAGTAGTGTACTATTTAGGGCCCTGGTCTAAAGTAGTGTACTATATAGGGCCCTGGTCTAAAGTAGTGCACTATATAGGGCCCTGGTCTAAAGTTGTGTACTATATAGGGCTCTGGTCTAAAGCAGTGTACTATATAGGACTCAGCCTATGATGTGATAATAGCTGTAGTGATAGTGAGTGTATTGGAATCTTTCTATTTATCTTTGTTGTTTACTTGACTAGATAACTGCTGGCATGTAAACCTGCCTCCTAAGCCCAAATAAGTGTGTGTGCGTGTGTGTGTGTGTGTGGTGTGTGTGTGTGTGTGTGTGTGTGTGTGTGTGTGTGTGTGTGTGTGTGTGTGTGTGTGTGTGTGTGTGTGTGTGTGTGTGTGTGTGTGTGTGTGTGTGTGTGTGTGTGTGTGTGTGTGTGTGTGTGTGTGTGTGTGCGATTGGGTGTGTTGTTATCTGTGTGATCTAACACTTCTGGGAAAATTGGAACACACCAAACAAACAACAACACAAGTTATCTGTTCAAAACGGAGATGTGTGGATAAACCATCTTTTTGTCTCTATAACACAGAACAAACAGCAAAAACATATACACGATCAAATACAAATCTTAGAATCAACTATTAAAGACGACCAGAACCATCTGGATTCTCCAATTACATTGAATGAGTTAAAGGACAAAATAAAAACCCTCCAACCCAAAAAGGCCTGTGGTGTTGATGGTATCCTCAATGAAATGATCAAATATACAGACAACAAATTCCAACTGGATATACATAAACTCTTTAACATCATACTTAGCTCTGGCATCTTCCCCAATA
>NW_023493672.1:622500-625000 GCF_013265735.2 Oncorhynchus mykiss | reverse complement strand
TCCAATCGTGATGTAGCTGCAATGAATGAGTAGCCAGGTGTATTTTTTTTAACCTTTATTTAACTAGGCAAGTCAGTTAAGAACAAATTCTTATTTTCAATGACGGCCTAGGAACAGGACGACAGATTTATACCTTGTCAACTCAGGGATTTGAACTTCCAACCTTTCGGTTGCGAGTCCTACACTCTAACCACTAGGCTACCCTGCCACCTCTACACTCTAACCACTAGTCTACCCTGCCGCCCCTACACTCTAACCACTAGGCTACCCTGCCGTCCCTACACTCTAACCACTAGTCTACCCTGCCGCCTCTACACTCTAACCACTAGGCTACCCTGCCACCTCTACACTCTAACCACTAGTCTACCCTGCCGCCCCTACACTCTAACCACTAGGCTACCCTGCCGTCCCTACACTCTAACCACTAGTCTACCCTGCCGCCTCTACACTCTAACCACTAGGCTACCCTGCCACCTCTACACTCTAACCACTAGGCTACCCTGCCACCTCTACACTCTAACCACTAGTCTACCCTGCCACCTCTACACTCTAACCACTAGTCTACCCTGCCGCCTCTACACTCTAACCACTAGGCTACCCTGCCGCCCCTACACTCTAACCACTAGTCTACCCTGCCACCCCTACACTCTAACCACTAGGCTACCCTGCCGTCCCTACACTCTAACCACTAGTCTACCCTGCCGCCTCTACACTCTAACCACTAGGCTACCCTGCCACCTCTACACTCTAACCACTAGTCTACCCTGCCGCCCCTACACTCTAACCACTAGGCTACCCTGCCGTCCCTACACTCTAACCACTAGTCTGCCCTGCCGCCTCTACACTCTAACCACTAGGCTACCCTGCCACCTCTACACTCTAACCACTAGGCTACCCTGCCACCTCTACACTCTAACCACTAGTCTACCCTGCCACCTCTACACTCTAACCACTAGTCTACCCTGCCGCCTCTACACTCTAACCACTAGGCTACCCTGCCACCTCTACACTCTAACCACTAGGCTACCCTGCCGCCTCTACACTCTAACCACTAGGCTACCCTGCCGCCTCTACACTCTAACCACTAGTCTACCCTGCCACCTCTACACTCTAACCACTAGTCTACCCTGCCGCCCCTACACTCTAACCACTAGGCTACCCTGCCGTCCCTACACTCTAACCACTAGTCTACCCTGCCGCCTCTACACTCTAACCACTAGGCTACCCTGCCACCTCTACACTCTAACCACTAGGCTACCCTGCCACCTCTACACTCTAACCACTAGGCTACCCTGCCACCTCTACACTCTAACCACTAGGCTACCCTGCCGCCTCTACACTCTAACCACTAGGCTACCCTGCCGCCCCTACACTCTAACCACTAGGCTACCCTGCCACCTCTACACTCTAACCACTAGGCTACCCTGCCACCTCTACACTCTAACCACTAGGCTACCCTGCCACCTCTACACTCTAACCACTAGGCTACCCTGCCGCCTCTACACTCTAACCACTAGGCTACCCTGCCGCCCCTACACTCTAACCACTAGGCTACCCTGCCGCCCCTACACTCTAACCACTAGGCTACCCTGCCATCAGAAACAGGAACCATAAGATACAGGAACCATCACACACAGGAACCATCAGACACAGGAACCATCAGACACAAGAACCATCAGGTACAGGAACCATCAGACACAGGAACCATCAGACACAGGAACCATCAGACTCAAGAACCATAAGATACAGGAACCATCAGATAGAGGAACCATCAGACACATTAACCATCAGACACAGGAACCATCAGATACAGGAACCATCAGATACAGGAACCATCAGACACAGGAACCATCAGACACAGACACAGGAATCATCAGACAGGGGAACCATCAGATACAGGAAACGTCAGACACAGGAACCATCAGATACAGGAACCATCAGATACAGGAACCATCAGACACAGGAACATCAGACACAGGAATCATCAGACACAGGGACCATCAGACACAGGAACCATCAGACACAGGAACCATCAGATACAGGAACCATCAGACACAGGAACCATCAGATACAGGAACCATCAGACAAAGGAACCATCAGACACAGGAACAATCAGACAGGAACAATCAGACAGGAACCATCAGATACAGGAACCATCAGACACAGGAACCATCAGTTTTGATTTTGTCCTCCCCTCCCCTCCCCTCCTCTCTCCTCTCCTCTCCTCTCCTCTCCTCTCCTCTCCTCTCCGCTCTCCTCTCCTCTCCTCCCCTCCCCTCTCCTCCCCTCTGCTCTTCTCTCCTCCCCTCCCCTCCCCTCTGCTCTTCTCTCCTCCCCTCCCCTCCCCTCTCCTCCCCTCCCCTCTCCTCCCCTCTGCTCTTCTCTCCTCCCCTCTGCTCTTCACCCCTCCCCTCTCCTCCCCTCTTCTCTTCTCTCCTCTCCTCCCCTCCCCTCTCCTCCCCTCTTCTCCCCCCTCTCCTCTCCTCTTCACCCCTCCCCT